>NC_141765.1:59202264-59361014 GCF_982258835.1 Parasteatoda tepidariorum
CTTTATTATTTACATTTAATTAAAGAAAAGTTTTGCCAAAATATTTTTTTCTAAAATATAAATGCAATTACATTTTTCAGAGTTTTGTTTCCAGGAATCCTCGTATAATAATAATTCTTTTTTTAAATACTTAAATCATTTTTTTAAAAAATCCTTCAAAAATCCTTCCTACACTTTTAAGTGTATGGGAAAAATCTTGCAAAATGAACATAAAAAAAAATCATTTAACTTTTGTTCTAATGGCCGGATTTTTACTTACTAAAGACCAATTTAAATTGGTTGAATGGTTAGCTTCAAACATGCTAGATTTTTAGTGCCAATTTGAATTAGGACGCACACAGAATCGGGCACGAAAACGTATTTTCTCTGTGTAAAAATATTTCTTTTTTTCTTTTTCAGCGAATTCGGAGATTTTTGAATGTCAAAATAGGGGGGGGGGGGTGAGTAGCCACAATTTATTAAATATGGTCCCAATTAGTTTGGTCAATAGAAGTGTAGAAAATGTTTGTATCTCTTGAAGTTAAATTTGCTTTTTGTGATTTTGATCATATCTCTAAAACTAATAACGCAATTCATAAAATTCCTCCTGTCACTTTTTAAACTAGTTTATCCTGTGGTAGTTTCATAGAGCATCTGACTTTTAACAGTTATTCATCATTTTCATCATTTTATTTATTAATTAATGTAGCAATTTTGCATTGTAGGTATTCAGTTTTTAAATCATTTTAATGTGAAAATTATAATTTTTAGTTTTAAAGTTAAAAAATATTGAGTGCCTAATATTTTTGCTTAAAACATGAAAATTTTAAAAATACGACTTTTTTGAGATACCATACTTCAGGTTTTTTCAAGTATAATTAATGCAAAATTGCCATTCCACTGGTGACAGAAATATTTACATTGGTTCAATGGACATGTAGTGCAAGATGCTACAATTTTCTCAACCGTTTGCTTGAAAAAGTTGTAGTGCATAGTGAACTTTTAAAAAAATTTCCCTCAAAATGACGCTTCTTAAAATTACGTGTATGGGGATTTTACTGCGTGAAATGACCACTTTAACATATGGCAAAAACTGAAACAAGCTTTAAAAAATTCCAAGTCAACGGTAGCTTTCAATATGGAATCGCTTCTAATTGAAATTTATCTACCGATTGCCACTGACATTAAACTTGTATTTTCAATTAAATATCATTTAAACATATAATTAAATTGTTATTTTTTATTTGAAAGAAGTGCATGAAGATTGCACCTGGAATTATGCAGATTGTAAATATTTTCAGATTCATTAGTTTTGGGCTCTTTGATACATTTCTGAACAGCTTAAGAGAGTTTTTAAGAGTAAATCACACGTATCCTGTTTGATCCTAGTTTAATAAGTCTAGGCATATTTTATACGCCTTATTTAATTTAAATAAGGATCGTTTTCTGAAGAAGACGTGCTTTATTGATACGTGGGTTAAAAAAATATTTTATTCGGGTATTTATTCAACCCTGTGAGTAGGGAAGAATGTGAAGCACGTCTTTAATCTCATATCTTTATTTGTATATTCTATATTGAAGTATTGCATTGTTGTAAACTGTATTTAAAATAATTGGGAACTTCTTAAATTAATTACTTTATTTTTGAAGCTATAGAAGATATAAATATAACATTTCTCTCAATATTTTAAGTTTTTTGCTGGAAACAAACATTTTTAAACTATTAATTTAACCTTAAAAATACCAGGGAAGTGATGGCCTGTCAAGCCTTTAGTTTAATTATTCATTTCTATGTTCAAGAGTGAATTAATAAAAATGCGTGTTATTTATTTATTACATTTTTTTTAATAAATGTGAAATATTTTAAAAATTAACAAAGATATAAGCGGGAAAAATGAAATGCACTAACAAAAGAGCACGCAACTTTATTACACAAGTTTTTCACTCCATTAAAACTTCAGCCGACTGAGATGGATTTATTAAATAAAAACCATTCATTCAATTTACCTCTTATAGGAAATTAAAAATTGGTGTCAATGAACTAACAAGCACAAAAGTAATTAATTTAAGGTCAAAGTCTTGGGTTTTCTTCGAATTTTACATATTTTGTTCAAAATTGAGATATTTTGCTTGAAAAAAGTATTCTTTTATATTTTTTTCCGGTTTATCAACTACTTTACTTCAGAAACTAGAAAAAAAAATGTTTGGTTTAGCATTAGGGATTTCAATAAAAATTAATGGCTCACTGAATCCGTGTTTTGGGAAAAAGATAGAATGTGTTCACATCAGTTGAGGTTTATAGAAAGTTAATGTTCAGTTTTGTTTTTATTTAATTATTTATTTCAAGGTATGAAAAGGAAAATATTAAACTTACGAAATGTAAGGATTCTTCGGCCGACTGGTACAATTTCACTTTTAATTATACATACAAAAAAATCTTACAAATAGTTTATTTTTCAAACCGTTATATGTATTTCCATTAAAAAAAGACTTCATTTCTTTCCTTGACGAAAACAGTACTTTACAGTATTTATGATATTTTTTATTTGATTTCAATTACAGACACAGTTTTTATACTTCTTTTAAACTTAACATGATAATTGAGCTTAATGTTATTATTGAGAACCAATGTCTTAGTCCATCAACGAAAGTAATTAAATTATCAAGTGTTTAAACTGTTTGCTCTTTTAAATAAAAAATAGTTTCCCGCTGCAAAAATACTATTCAACTATCTAAAACACATTTCTTTCAGAGTGATATTAGATTTGATAAATATCAAATTATTCTTCAGGTTAAGAATAGTAATTATTAAAATGTATGCTTTTACCTTTAAAAATTCAGTTTATGGGTTTTAATTATATAGTTAATAGTTAATTGTTCTCTTCTTATCATATAACTTTAATATACCTGTATCTAACATGAAGTAAATCTAGGATAGATGGTCATAGTTTTTTCAAGTAGCATATTTTATGACCATAAAAAACTTACAATAAGCTGTAAGATATGAATTTCATCTTAAAAATTTGTAAAAAGGACCTATTAAACGGACCTTTTCATCTTAAAATTTTGAAATCAAACGAAACCAAAAGCTAAAACCATTAACAAAGCTAAAATCTTATAATTAGATTTTTCTATTTGAAAATATTAAACTTCGTGGTAATTTTCAAAAATACATCGTATTTAATTTTCTTATTTTTTTCACAACTTTTTAAGGACTCTATGATCCGTTTTGTGTCTAAGCGAAGGAACAAAGATTGTACTGCCTATTTCACAAAAAATAGTTGACTAATAAATAAAAAAGAATTAAAATGTTACATAGTTTTTGCTGTTACATATTTTGTTTTTGTTTCTGTAAAGCAATAAAATATGTAACAGCAAAATGTATAAATAATTGAACTGCTTACTCTGAAACTGCATCTGCGGTAATATATGAACAATCATCGGATATATTTAAACAGCTCATCTCTCCCTTATGGCCCTCTGACCTAGACTTACCTTTTACAATTTTTTTTTCTTTGCAAAAATATACAACATCAAAAAATACTTTATATTCCTTTCTCACGTCTCATAATTACCAACAAAAGTTATTAATATGATAAGTTTTAAAAGCATTTAGTTTCCTTTCCTCAAAGAATTGCTTTTTGCAACGTTATTTGCAATCAGTCTTTTTTATATAATATGTTTTGTAAGTGAAAGTTAACTAACTAGATGTATTCATTTAAATTTTCATTTTGTCTTAGATCCATTCAGAAACAAAATTATTATTTCATTTGGAAACAAAATTATAATTACACCAATATATATAAAGTAAAATTTTAATATTTGTAATAATATTCTTTTGAATTAAAATTTTTCGGTGATTATTTTTTTTTATTTAGATATTTTGTGAAAAATAATTAAAAATATTTCAGATAAGCTTGAGTTTCACAACTATTTTTGGTGTCAATTATGAAATATAAATAATTCGAAAAACAAATTTTTTTAAACCTCTTTCTTTGAAACAAACGTAGAAAAAAATACGTTTGCTTTATTTAATTTGAAATAACTGCCACTTAACCATCCATTCGCAGTTTCTAAAATATCTTTCACAAGGGAACTTAGCGCCATCTAGTGACAGAAAAATGCCGACAAGTTAAATAATAATATTGCTTTTTTCCTATATCTCTGGTTTTAACGTATATTAACTAATTAAATATTTTAAACAATTATTTACTTTTTTTTCGTTATCTGTTTTCATAAAAATAAGGTTTGAACTGAAGAATTTTGGAACTGATATCAGTCGATTCTTAAATAATATGTTTATGATATTTATTTTTCTTACAATAAATATTCTTAGAAAATTTTCTTCTGACATAATTTTCTGAAATAATATTTAATAATGCTATAAATAGTTTTTATGTTTGAATTTATAAATTTTTAAAAAAATTTTTCGGTATTTATAAACAAAATATGTAAACAAAGAATCAGCCATAAACCAAATATATAAATATATATATATATATATTCAAAGTGCAAAAATAAAATATTGTGAAAACAAAACATATTCGATAAAATGATTTGTACTACTAGAATTATTTTAGAGAAATTGTTAAGGAATACACTATTATTCTTAAAATTTCAATTCAATTTTACATTGCGTAAAACTAGTTTTTTATATTAAAATTGTAATGATGAAATTAGCGACTTATAACAAAATTATCTTAACGAGTATAACTACATTACATGAATACTAAATGAATAAAGAAGACTTCTTGATAAGATAAAATAATTTTAAAATAGGAGTATTAAGAAAAGGCATAAAAAATTGCTTATTGTGCATTATTTTGTCATTTGTGCAAACGTGCATTCAATTTTACTCCTTGTATATAGAAATGTAATGCTATTTAGTGTTTTTAGTACTATATATGAAACACCATCATTATTTTACAATGGTTATTTGTAAGTTTACTCATTGCATATTATCTAACGTAATGTCTACCTTGTTTCTTAGAAACATTTCAAAGTACTCAGTGTGTCGGTACTTTTTACCATGAAATCCATTTTTATCGATACATTTAAAGGAACAAAAAATCTGATATACCCTAGTTTTTGCAGTGATAGTTTAGGTAAAATCATTGAATCAATCTAGTTTAATAAATATTTCCGTAAAATTTATGGCGTAACATTTACAATAAAAATGGATTTCATGCTTGAATGGATTTTACGGATGATTTACCCCAAAGTGACGAAACTTTATGCAGTGATTTGATCCGGAATTTTTTATAGAGAACTTTTTCAAGCCCAAAATGTTAAAATTTGTCTTTGTAAGATTATAAAACCGCTTGAAACTGACTGTCTTTAAACATAAATTCTATAGAGTTTTATTTTCCCATCAAATTGATCGGCGAAAATTACTCAACAACTGGAAACCGGAAATGCTCTACAACACAGTTAATAACGCATGTTGTTGTATGAAATTACATTATGTCAACTGTAAAATATCGCCATTAGAAGGGCGCAAATATTTACCCAGATTCGAGTTGCATGCCCAAGGTGCAAAACTCCTATAGAATATATAAAAATATTTTCATACTTTTTTTTTATTCTCCATAATGTTGTGAAATTCTCTAAGCTGCTTATTTTCTTTAACACCTATCTATTAACAATTTTATATATATATATATATATATATATATATATATATATATATATATATATATATATATATATATATATATATATATATATATATATATATCTTAGAAAAGAGGAATAAGGCACAGTTTTCTTTTTATCATTATTATTATTTCTTTTAAAGTTTATTTATTTATTAAGTTTTGTGATTCTTTACAGATTTTAAAATTCGAATTTTCAATGTTGTTTTTGTTTTTTTGTTTTTTTGCAATTTATTGGGCTGTAACCAAATATTTAATATGCTGAAAAATTCTCAAGATTCCTAAATTATTCATAACATATAATTACTTAAATCAAGTATTTTATAATAATATTAAACTCAACGATGATAAGAATTTTATGCAGGGATAAAATCTGTATTGCCGTAATACTTTCTATCGTAACGTAATGCAATTGTGAAACTATCTTCAAATAATTTTATTCTTACTCTTATCTGCTTGGTTTCTTGCTTATAACTTGTTTGAATAGTCAAAATTGCCTCCCTTCATATTTTTCCTATACTCTGAAATTTCAAGAAAATTCCTATGTACATTGGATATCATAAACACATCTGATATTCTCTTATAGAGAAATATAAATGTGTAAACTAAATTTTCATTGCATGCTAAATTTTATGACGGAAAAATATTGGAAGGATATCAAACATATTAAAGTTATTAAATTTAGGTTCTGTTCTTTTAACATACACTTTATGGAATTTGTTAAATCGTAACCGTTAATTTTCCGTTGAATATTTTTCATAGATATGTCCTGCAAAATCACAAAGATATTCATAGTGATGGTCTGTTCTCATAATTGCGTTAAGGAGAGAGTTCTAATGGTGAATACTATTCTCTCATTAGGATTCATCATTTTACGACCCTTTAACCCCCTTGGTGCAAAAGTTGTCGCCATGATGATATCAATTAAACCAATCCCATCTTGAGGGTGCTAATATCCGCTTTCCTCATTTGAAAGAGAAGGAATTAAATTCCCGTGAAGGGGTAGAAGGGATACTATAGAATACAACCCAAACGGGGAAGGAAAAAAAAGTACCCCTGCATTCCTTCAGATAAGGATGCAGCGGAAAATTAAAGCGAAGCGTGTAGTTGAAGTTCCGTGTGCAAGCAGCGGCTAATATAAGATGCCATGTGTTTATTTGCTATTTAATGACCAGCACGTTTTATGAAAACCATCTGTGTGACCCAATCTAATTAGCGGCACAAGCGGCAAACATCGATTTTCTTCATGCAACAGCAAAGGCAACTAAAATTCATTAGCCATCTCCCATCCGCTTCCAAAGGAGAAGGCTACGTGAACGTATTTGCAAATTCAATAATGACCACAAATGCGTTTGCTAGGGAGGTGGTCTCCACGGGAGGTTCTCCCCAGGTCCTTTCTGTCCTCGATCGATGAGAAAGTTTGGTTCCTTTTAAAACTCCTCCCCACTCGTTTTCCTACATAAATCACGCACTCATCCCCTGGTCTTCCAAAACTCAGTAACCAAACTAAGGCTCTAAGGAAATTTCCTATTGGTCAGTAGCGTCCAAACTAGGTTCTTTGGTCGAATATGAAAAGGCCCCTCCCATCTGACCGTGGGTCCACCAATCCTTACTTCATGATCGAAGAGGGACAAATTTTTGCTAGAAAGTTTCTTGTTATAAGGGCCTTAAGACGATCCAATCGATGGACCATCCCCTATCCTCCACCGTCGTATGCAAATTCACGAAACAGAATTGTCCGAGGATTTTTACTCTTTCTAACCCGAATGGAGGGGAGAATATTTGTAATTATCACTAAATCTACTTACCCCAATTATAATCGCGAAAGTCCTACTTATCTCTAAATCTCATTCTATTCCCTATTATGTTTATAAATGCATCCCTAAATGGGGAATGTTAACGTTTATCCGGTTATGAAGTGGTCAAGTGTGAAAATTACTTAAATTGTCACCTTCTAACTAACGAGCAATAATAATAATACCCATAGGTGTAATTTAAAAGAGATAAACAAAATTCTTTCCTCTATTGTATACCTTGCTATCTTAAATTTATAATTAGAAAACGTTTGCTGTTAAATTACAATACTTTTCTTCAAAAAAATTAATTTAATTTTTGATGGAGGAATTTGCATAATAATTTATTCCATTTATCCGTACATGTATGATGTCTCTATATTTACATGGATTATGTATATATTACACTTTCCATAATATAGCATATTAAGCATTGATATATGCCAAATAAATTTAATAAATTTAATATAAATAAGCCCTAGTCAAGATGGACTAATTTAGGTCAACTTTTTTCGGTTAAAAAAAGAATTAGCTTTGAGGAAATCCATCATGCACGCTCTCAGAACTCTAAAATTATAATAGCTACCCAAATAGCAATTTAAATATCTGCCTAGTCTTTTTTTTTTCTTTTTAGTTTTTAATAATTACCATATTTATTGTATGCAACCTGTCAACCTGATCATGCTATTAGTAGTATTCTGAAGAATTATACAGTTTAAAAATTATAAGATTATTTATAGATATACCTTGCATTTAAAAAACACATATCTGTTGAATATTTTCAAGCACGTTTGTGTACAAATCTTAACAAATTTGGCGTGTCCTGCACAAGATAAATATCCCATTTAATACTGACCATAATACGAAGTAAGGGGATCAAGGATTAGTATTTAATCCTGACCTCTAGTGTGGATGGTGAACATGAGAATTCTTTACCATTATCTACCACCGAATCTCATGCATACATGACATAAACCCATATTATACAAAAGCATGCATGAATTTTTTTCTGGCAATAAGAAAAATTTCGGTACAATCAAATATGTTTAATAAAAAAAAACTTTTACTACCTGTTTTGAAACATTTCTTTGACTATTATACAATTTTCAAAATATGCCATTTAACGTTGCACTTTTTAGTACTAGAAATATTTTACATGCAATTAACAGCATTAGTTTTTAAGTTGATATGTAATTTATTTATTTGTATATTATATATCTTTAATTATAAAGTAAAAGAATACACAAATAATATTTTATTGAATAAACTGCACACATTTCCATTCACTAAAATCAAATAGTGATATTATTTTTCTTCCTTACATAAAATTTAAAACATAATTAGTATTCCCTAATATGTATACTTTTCAGTAATTGACTGTTAAAAAGAAAAGAATTATTTTTAAAAAAATATACCAACATACATAATTTCCAATTGTTTCCAAATTCGTATTTAAAAATGTATAAGTTGCTCGGATGGTTTTCTAGACAAGTGTGTAGTGCCCTTTTTAAACCATCAATATCTTTAAAAATATTTTTTTTATGTTATAATATCGAGAAATATTTCAAGATAAAACCAGATGTAGAAATGCACTTTTGAAACTAATCAAATTACTGATTCAAATTGTGTCCATAAATGGAGTAACCCATCTTTTGCAAATCCCCTCTCCTCGTCCGCTATTTTGTTTTTGTTTTCGATCATGCTCCTCAAAAGCGCGATTAGTACTGTGGTTAAAAATGGAGCTCTGTTCTGGGATTGTCGATTCTATTATCTACATTTTCCTTTTGATCGTGCCCGTAATCGTTATCACTTAATTCTTTGCACTTCAGTTTTCACAATTGTTTGGAAATATTTCAAATGGTACACAAAGACAATCAGTGAACCAATCAAAATCTCAATCAAACATTCGACTGCCAAATTGAGAGAATTTATTTACCGGAAACAATAAAATAATGTCCTTTGTTCAAATTGAATGTATGCCCTTATTTATCAAGTAGATTTTGATACCTAAACGAAAAATATTTTACATGTGTAAAAAGTGAATGAATTTTCAAACTATTAATAACTGTCATTATTCCGTTTTTTTCAGTGTCTGTTTCATAAACAAATATGCAAACGTAACATTACAATAGTTATAATAATGAGTAATTTTGCATTGCTCAGAAATTAAATAAAAATAAAACTAAACTAAACAAATGTAATTTGCTAATTAAAATTATTTTTGTGTTGTTTAATTTCTTTTCAAAATCTGTCAAATCCTTAGTATTTGTTTCTTCAATTCGTAGATCTTATATGGTGTGTGCCTTATAGCTCCATGCTAGTGTGAGCATGGGGCTAAAGTAGTCATCTTGAATAACTTTTGTTATTTATTAATCAAAGCTCCTCTGCGGGATATTATAAATTGGCAACACTGGTGTATACTTCTATGAATAGTTGCATAAGCACTCAGTAAATATTTTAGTAGACATTTGTAAAAGGTTTCTAAGAAAAGTAACTTTGAAATTGTCTCTACCGAGACTGCATCTCAGTACACATTTAAAGTTGATAAATCTTTTATTTTCTTTCTTTCTCCTTTTGGTTTTATAAAATAAAAAAAAATCAAATTCATGAAATAAACCAAATTAAATAGTGGTTTTCAAATGTTTTAATTTGCGTTCAAAATCTCTTTCAGAGTATAATGAAATGTTCTAATACAAATTAGTTTTTTAATTAATACATGCCAATATTTGTCCTTTAATAGGGTTCAAAATGAAATTAATTTCATTTTGCCTTTAGATATGCCATTCTGAGTTGTAATAAATGACAACTTAACAAATTATGAAGATTGTCCACACTAGCCTTGTTTAGAGGGGATAGTGTGGACAAAAACAACCTTTTTTTTAAAAAAAATTCAGGGGAAAACTGAACAATTTTTTTAAGTCAAAATATAAAAAATAAACCAGTAAAACGTTCAAATTATTGTTATAAAAGTACTTCATGAGTTAAAAATTATATTTAATAATGTGTTTTGAGAAAATTATAAAAAAAAAAATTCTACACTAGCCCGTCTTCCCCTTACCTATTGCTCATTTTTTTTAAGGTTAAAATCACTGTCTTTAACAATTTTTAACTTTATTATATTTATTACAGTTACACAGTTAAGCTGAAAATTATATATCATATCAACAAAATAATACATCAACAAATAATACATCAACAAAAAGAAATGTTATTTTTCTACATAAAAAGCTAGAGCTTTTGAAGAAAAAATTAAAGTATGTGTTAAGACTATTTTTCAAAATTTGACATTTTGAAACAGTTGCACCAACCAATACAAAGTTGAGTTAGTTGTAACGCATATGCATTTTTCTTACTCCAATTAAATTATTTTCATAATAATATTTTTAAAAGTAATATTTTTAATTTAATACTTTTATAACAATATTTTCTATCCCAAAAAATTAACACTTCTCATTTGATATTCTGTTTTATAAATAATTGAATGAGCTAAAAAGTAGTGTATATAAGTAAAAATGAAGTAGAGTTTAATTGCAAGTTTTTAATTTTTTTTATAACATAAGAACAATAAAATCAGTGATATTCAAAAATTAAAATATCACGGCAATATCTAAACTTTTAAAAAAAAAATCCATTTCCCTTTTGTGGCATTTTCTGAAAGTTAAAAATATTTAAGTAATGCGTTAAGATCCTTTTCTAAAATGCGAAATTAATTTCAAAACAGTTACGGCCACCATTACAAAGTAGGGCACTTACAAAGTTACAACTTACGATTGCGTTATCCACAAAACCAAAAAAATTTGTAAACTTTTTCAAACCAAAAACTTAAAAACTATTCATCCGATATCTACTTTGTTTTTATGATATAAACAACTGAATGCGTTCAAAATTAGAGTATATTGTTTTTTATATATAATGTATTGTCATTATATTGCTATTTAAATTTGAATACAATAAAGAAATGAAATAAAAATTATAAGTTTTTTTCAAAACACTCTCATACTTTTTTTTTTAATCGACCACGCTTTTTAAATGTATCTTTCGAAACATTTATGTATATTTTTTAAGTTCTATAAGCAGCTGTAATTTGTAAGAAGTTAAAAAAATGTGCTGACCGGAAGTATCTTTGTTCTACTTAATACTTTTAATTTGTTATTAACTTCAAATGATATAAAAATAATTTTTATAGCTTGATATTATTTTTTGAATAATTTATAAGAAGATTTTTGAAAACTAATAGGTTTAATTTAGCATATTGAATCTGCGTTATACTTAATATACTTAACACTTTACGCTAACTTACCGTTTTAAATGTAGTATTTTAAGTACTGCGCTTTTCCATAAGTTCTTAAAACTATACAGTTCTTAAAACTTCCAGAATATAAAGTTCTTATACAATTGTTGAAACCTCCTGGATTTTTGTAATTTTTAGAATTAAAATAAAAAGTTTTGGCTCTATATAGTTCTTACACGTGCCCATTAACCTGAATTAATACCTCAATTATAATACGAGTTTAACAACAACAAAATATATATATATATAATTCAATTTTAATGTAAATGCCAAAATACGTAATTCAAGTATATATTTATGAAATATAAAAATCATCAACATTCGAGCATTCATAATGGCTCAAAAACATCTCAAAACTTTGCAGATCTTTAAAGACTTACAGTGATGCTTCTCTTAATCTGCAACCTTTTAATAACCTTTACTGCTTTTAACACTTATTTCCGAAATTTCTAAACAAACATTTCAATTGCCCTCGAAAACAAGAAATGATCTAGCTATAAAGTATTTTTCTCAAGATCATACTCATCAGAGTTCCCTAATATTTTGGTCGTTCATAAAAAATAAATTTAAATTCAAGAAATCAGACAACTTATAAATGACATCATGACTTAAAATTTAATATATATATATATATATATATATATATATATATATATATATATATATATATATATATATATATATATATATACATACTATTGATTTACAACATTATAGTTGGAAATATATACTTTTATATTAAAACTTTATTTTACGTTTCTTATTCGTAATTAATATAGAGAAAGTATACTTTTTATTCAAAAGATTGTATCCCACGTTTAACTAAATAACCAATTATTAAAATTTTCATTACTTTCACTAAAATATCTATTATTAAAATATCCAATCATTAAAATGTCTAATTATTAAAACTATATTTTAATTATCCAACTATTAAAATATCCTTTACTTTTGCTTGCATTGTTGTTAGAAATTGGAACTTGAATTCTGCAATACTATCGAAATAATTAGTGGATACTTTCTATATCAAGCGAAAATAATTTTAATGCTATGCATATCACAAAATACAATATACCATCTGATACTATTTCGATATTTAAGTTTACATTTAACTAAATAAAATACTCTGCCTATAGTTAGTAGTAAATCAATAATATGACAAAAGCAGAGCCTTAGCATTTTATTCCTAAACTACATAAAATTAAAATCTATCCTAAAATTAAATAATTTAAACTAAATATGCCTAATTGTTTTCTAATTAACTCAAATAACACTCATGTTATATTTACTTCCTCCAGCACAAAGATTTACTTATTTTGGGAGGATAATAATCTTATAAATTATCATTACATTTGATAGAATATAAGCTACAACTAATAATATATGTATGTACAAAAGATAAATTTTAACAATAAAAAATATAATTATGATATAAAATATATAATGAAAAATATTAAGCATAAATTCAATCATCCAACAACTAAATATTAACAAATTATTAAAGTATAATTCTCATTTTTCAATTTCTATTATTTTCTTCAAACAGCTTCACGTTTATGAGGTAAAGTGGTCATTCATAATCGGTTCGTTTCAAATTTTATTTCATTAATACTGTTAAGAATTTTTTTTTATTTAAATGAGATTTTTGATTTAATTGATAATTTGATTGATATTTCTGATTTAAATTAGTTTTTTTATTTTTGCTTGATGCAGAGATTAACGCAAAAACTTAGTAGACACACAATGTGCAGATTTCATATTTATCCTAGAGCTTTTGAATGTTTTTCGAATCACTGATTTTCTGAAATAACAATTTCCGTGTCTTTTTTTTTCAATCCAAGCAAATTTTTTAAAGAAAAATTGTATTATGCATAATTTATATACTTCTACCTTCCGATGAACTAAGGCAACCTCAGCCACCTTGAGATTAAATCTTAAATTTCTAGCAGAACCAATGTATTGTAATTTGTGTGTTCAACTATAAAAAAAGATATTTGAAGCTATGGGACATTTTAACTAGCATTTTAAGAGTTTAGTACCTACTCATTAAATTAAATTATCCTAAATGTTTCAACGATTGCAAAGATTTTTAATGGAATAATAATTTAAAAAATGTAGATTGAAAGTATATCACCAAATAGCGTGCAAATAGAATAAAATAATTTAACATAAGCCTTATATATAGTTTAGTGTTTAACGGTTTAACAAAAATTTAATATTGAGGCCAATACTAAATTAGAACAGATTTAAAAAAGAAGTAAGGGGGATCACCAAAAAAATTGCAGTCATCTTTGGCCTCCTTAAAGAGGTTATATATTTTTTTTGGTAAGAAATGTGTTTCCTTGTGAGAAAAAAAGGTATACTCATTGCCATTAAAAAAGTTAAAAACAGCAAAATTACCTTCCCAAACCTTCGCAATAAAACATTTAAGGATATTTTGCGAGCATATACTTTAAGCCAGAAAATTGTTCCCACTCCTAGTTAATAAGAAATATGATATACTCTTAAAAATTTTCTTATAAAAAATTTATTGTTATTTCAAGCCTTTGCAAATAAAAGTTATTTAATACAAAAATGTAGCGTATTTAAAATGCGTACTTATACCCATAAAGAGAAAGAAAAACTCGTTTCCAATACCAAATACAGCATTTATGTGTAAAAAGCAAAATTTTCTTAAAATTATTATTTTTCAGGCACTTATAGAGGTATTTTTTGCCTATTATATATTTAAAATTCTAGCTTTACTTTCAGACCATTAACTTTCATGAAAATCATTAATTATGTAAATACCATACTTATGAGAAAAAGAAACTAAGCAACAGCTCTTAAAGTTTGTTGTGGAGCTAAAACTATATTTTTTGTGGAGATCTTTTTCTTTTACTAAAATTTGGCATTTAAATTTAAAAAAAGTAAGTATTGCTATTTGGTATGGAATCAAAATTCTTAATTTTTTGATCCAACCTAATCCTATTTTCATATGTTCTTCTCCATCAATACATTTCGAATTGGAACATAAAGAAGATATGATAAAGCTTTTTTAATCCACCTTAAATATTTAAAATAAGTGCTTTTGAGTAAACTCTAACGAACGAACGAACGCAACGAACTTTGGAAAAGAAGAAACATTATTTTCAGTTCGAGGTAAAAAGACAATTATTAAAAATTTCAAGTAAATCGTGAGATATCCTTCAAAAATATAGCCCGCTTTTTTGTGAAAAAATCATTTGTGAATATATACGAAGTATTTTAACTATTTCCTAGTAAAATAATGTTTAAAGATACATAGCTAACCATTATGACGTCAGCCGAAACTATTACGATGCAGTTTTGATCATTTTTGTGGTGATAATTAATGAAAATTTTCAATTGATCGATATTTTATCAGCGCTAGTGTATGTCATACCCATAAAATTACAGATATAACTCGATTATTTAATTATTAAAATCCTTTATATCTCTTTTTTTATATATATGTAATTGAACTTTATACCCCATTTAAAAATAATGAAATTAACTAAGCACCAATTTTTAATTTTAAATTTTACGTATTATTTGTAAATGTAGCAAGCATAAAAATTAAATACTGAGAAACCGTTAAGAAACTATAAAATTTTCGGAAAATATAGTAAATTTCCTTGGCGAAATTTTAGAAGGTAATTACATCCCTCATATTCCTTTGAAAGAATCGATTTTTAAGTCTTCTAATGTTAGGGACAACAATTTCATGGTCATAAGCTGTTGTTGAAAGTTCAAGTTAAGCGGTGTGCTATTTCTAGTATAATTAGGTCATCGCTGTTTAGCCAGTCTACAAGCCAAAATATTATGGCATTGGCAAACTCAAGGGAAAAGATGATATTTGAGCATCTTCAAAAGTGTATAGTAAAGCGAAAATGATTTCACTATGAATAACGAATTGTTGGCTATGTTTCCACAAAACTAATTAATACATGAAGAGAAAGCGCTGCTTCAAATTGATCATCGGTCAAATTTATCATTCATAAACTTCGTCAAAATTTGCCTTAGGTAATTGAATATAAGATAACCTATATTGTAACCAAATAATACTATTAATTAAATATAAAATAATCTTCAATTCGAAAACAATTATATCATTAGAAATGACAGTTCAAAGCACATTTAAAAGTTTAGTTACAAAGCATGAAGTTTTTTTTATCGATTATTACTTTGAAAGAGTAAATTCTGCAATTTTTTTATCCTCCCTAAAAGTTCTTTTATTGAGAGTGAGAAGTTTTAAGTTTGATATTAACTCTGGTCAAAGACTCGGTGAGCAAAATTAGCATTTGCGTGTTTTGGTGATGTTGGGCTGTAGACCCTGCTTCATGAAGCCATCGCAATAACACAATAAGTAAGTTCGCATAAAATTGTTGATGTTCTTTACTACTGTTAATCATTACGAAAAAAAGGTAGCTTTCTAATACCAGATAGATTCTTCATCTCTTAAACGAAACTCAGTGGCGCGACAGCCCATAGAGGGCCAAGACCTACTGTGCCCATCTCAGTTTTCTTGACCTTGGGCTCTGGCGTGCAGGAGCAGATGTTCCGGTCAGGTGGTAAGCCGATCGCGGAACCCCCTGTGTTTAGTTCCCAAGCATGCTTAGTACTTATTTAGTGACCCACTGAAAGGCTGAGTCAACCTTGCCCGGCCCGAGGATCGAACCATGGGCTTGTGGCACGACAGCGCGAAGCGTTACCGCTCAGCCACCGAGCGTCATTCTTCATCTCTTAGTGAGATTATATAGTTGTCAATTGAATGATAAAGTATTTTTAAATTTTTAAAACATTTAAATCATAATGGTTAGAAGTAAAGGAAGCTCCTCAAACCTATTGGTAACCGGATCAAATTATAAGCAAAGCAGAAAAAATTAATCGACGCTTCATAATATTGGGAGAGATGCTTTATTTGCAATTTATCGAAAATAAAATTTGCAAGAATTTTAGCTAATTCAGTCAATCAAAAATTTAAAATTAAGTAGCTATTTAATTACTTTAGCAAAATAAGAAAGTTAAAAGCAAAAAATTAAACATGCAGCAAAAGCCTGCAAAACATAAAAGCAAACCTAAAACGAGAAATATTTTTTATTAATATGAAATCACCTAAAGAAAGCAAAGTTTAAGAATAAATTTTATTATGTCTGACGTATACATGTGTCTCAAATAATAATTTGCTGCGTGTTTACTTTGAATAAAATTTTAGTCGTTAAGGAAAAGAAGAGGTAAAAAAAAATAGAATTTTGAATCCAATTATTTTGAGACACTGAATAACAATTATTCGTTTAATTTATTGAGAAATGGATTTATAATTAAATATGAATAGAAATTTGCGAAATTAATGAATTTAAAAAGCTAGGAAATACTCCAATACTGCAATGTTACAAAGAATTTTTCAAAAAAAATTTAAATTTTTTATAAAATCGTTATTTCTATAATAGTTATCATAATGTTTATATTTATCAGAATAGTTGTTTGAAAACTGTTAGGTTAAATCTTTCACCAAAGCCTGATAATAGAAATGCTATGAAATATGAAAATGAAAAAAAAGTCAAAGTTTTTTTTAAAAACGAATAGCGTTTGGAATCATATTTTTAATGCTTAAAAATCAATACTACTATAGTTAAAACATAATTGCATTTTTGCTTTTCTTGACCAATCGGACCATTCAGTAAGTTCTAATAGTTTAGAATTAAAGTTTTCCTTCGAGTTTGAGGTTTCTAATCAGTGGCTTTTTTTTTTCTTTTTCCTTTTCTTAAAGTTTTCTTTTTAAAAAAACTTTTAGATAAGTATATGAATCCTTCTCACAAAAAAGGTCATTTAAATGTCTCCTTATGCACATGCTTTTCTTATAACTTATGCATAATTGCTGATATTGAAAATGTTTTTCGAATGCCTTTTAATAAAAAACCAAAATACTTTTCCGTTTTAGCTTTTTTAAGTGATTAAAATGTATCTACACTATTCCTTCATTTGTTCCCACTGTTGAATTAAAATAAGAAAAAAACTGTTCCTCAGAAAATAAGCAATAAGTTCACGGATTTGTATTTTTTATTTTAAAACATTGAAATATAGAATTCAGAAAATTAATTTCCAATTCCGTTTTCGTTATAAAAAAAAACATGGCACTGCATTATTTTAAAATTTGTTCCTTATGCGTTGAAACATTCCATATCAGCAATACTTATACCATTCTGAATCATCACAGAATAATTTTTTAACAGAAACTTTGATATGCAACCAGCAATATAGAACAATGTCATAGCATGTTTTGATTTACAACTCATTGAAACTTCACCTTTGGAATCTATTGCAATACATCTAACCATGTAACATTTTTACGTTTATAATTGCCTCGTGGTTTTTCTTCGAAGTAAAATAAATTAGTACCTAAATCTGAAACTTTATAAGTAAGTTTCTTACATGCTTTAAAATTTCAACTAAACCTAACTACTGTTTTTAAATTTTAATAAATTTATCTCTTCCTCACCGTAATGCTTAAAATTAGAGAATGATGAAGTGAGAGAAGAAATTCCTCATATATATATATATATATATATATATATATATATATATATATATATATATATATATATATATATATATTTCAACATTTTACAAAAAATAAAATCGGATTTATAGCTTAAAATTTTTTAGTTATTCTGGTGCATTTTAAATTCAGAAAACAAAAAACGAAATTAACCTTATAACTAAAACACCCCCCTCTGCTTTCAAATTTGAAGTTTAAAAATGGAAGATGACAATAAGTATTTTGCAAATAAGTCAGGAATAGTTAAGAAAAAAAATCTACTGATCAGTTTAAAAATTATAGCTAATAAACTTAATTCGTTTTCGAAATTATAAAATTTTCTTCCATTAATATAAGGAGACTATATCAAAATTACATCGAATAACTGGCTAGAGAAACTGGTTGATTGATGAATCAATCATTCTACTTGACTTGTAATAAATTTAAAGTATATAAAAAATTATGATAAATAAAAATACATTTTTACAACAAAAGGTTTATTTTTATTTATTATTATTTCTTGAATGGTCGAGCTTACTATCGCTTACATATTTCTTTACAATTCAATTGATATTATTAGGCTTTTTAAAATATTTTATAATTTCAATCTGAAATTTACAGAATTGCACTAGCAGTATTCTTAGTAATATGAAAATATGAAAAATTGTAAAAAATATGCTTCTAAAAATATCCTGATCTGCTTACAATCTCTTACATATTTCTTTAACATTTAATTTATTTTTTAAGGCTTGTTAAAATATTTTATAATTTCATTCTGAGATCATTTGTAAGATGATAATATGAGAAATAGGAAGAAATTTTTAGTAAAAAGTATTTTTTAAAGTATTTTTTAGTATTTTTTAGTTCCCTATCCGCTTACTATTACTTACATATTTTTTCAGTTTTGATACAAATTTAACGCAATAATTTTTATTTCTGTAATTTTTTTGTTTAAGGCATCTATGGATTTCTGAACATAGTATAGGGGAGAGCTCTGTACAAAATCTGATAGTTAGATAAAACCTTGAATTGATAACTCTATCTATTTGTCAAAAAACATCTGAAACTAGTTGAACATATTCTTCATGTTATTTTGAGATAAATAAAAGATGGTGCAAGCTTTTTATTTGTCAACGTCGATGTTTTAGAAAATTCTGTTTTTTACTCCACCAATTTAGTTCAGCCATTTTTAATTGATTGATGATTTATTTTAAGTCAGTTCATCGTATCAAAATCCCTGGAATGTTAAATACAGTGTCTTAACTGTAAACGATCACCACATAAAGTAATATGATGGAAGATTTATTTGTGAGTTCTGTACTTAAATCTGACAAATAAATTTAATTTGTGAGAATAATTTCAAATGTATTCCTTTAGTTCTTTGATTTTTAAACACCTGTAAGTTTCTCAGTCTGGAAAAACCATAATATTAATTTGCTGATAATAAATATTAAGTTTTTTTCATTATCTTTATATTTACCTGGTTTTTTTCAACCAAAGTAGATATGACTGGTTGTTCACATGCTTCCAAAAAATAATTAAATATAGTTCACTTTTAAATCATATGATTTTTATTTTCGGACCTGAATCAATTTATCATTCAAATTAACTTTTATGCAATTTTATCAATGGAATCGCTTAAGAATAAAAAATCATCTAACTTTCAACAATGCATTATTGCTTTTTTATTTATTTAGGTTTGAATTCAAGTACTATTATCATTATTCTAAAAAATGTCATCCCTCAATATACTCTAGAATTATTATTATTTTTTTTTTCTTTTTTTTTAAAAGTAATAACCAGGAAATATCAAGAAGAAAAATTGACATTCACTTTTATCTTTTTTCAGAGAATTATTTATTTGTTTTTAAAGTCAAAACAAATTTTAGGAAATAAAGGCTATGAGAACGCTATGAACTTGTAAAGGTAGCTGGGAGTCGGTAATCTACAAGTCCATGGTTCAGATGGGGTAAAAAGAAACCTTCACCCACTGCCATACTTATATCCCCCGATGTCGCACTTTTTTTTTCGCTCCCTATTTGCAGCTGCTCCTTATTGAAAAAGCGCATCAGCCGTCAGACAACAATTTCAGAAGTTGGCAAAGTTTAGATATTTCACTCATTTTATACAAATATTATAACAGCGTTTGCTTGTAATATTTTTAACCAGTTTATTCGTTTTTATGGTTTTTGCTTTCTTAAAAGCAAAACATTATTTTTTTTAATTATTAGACAGTATCAGAAAATTTTGATTATTATTAAAACTTTCTGATACTGTTTTTACCTATTTTCTTTTAACTTAATTTTTTTCATTTCTATTTTTATTTTATATTGATTTTTCTTCAGATTTTATATTTATTATCCCCCCCCCCTTTTTTTTTCAAGCTAAGTTGCATTTTCTGATTTCATGGAAGGGTAAGAACCTTTAAAATTCTATTTAAGTTATTATTTATCTATTTATTAAGTTTTCATTTTGAACAAAGCCTTTCTCTGGCTTTTTAATCTTTTGCAAGCCAGAAAATTTTAATCAAAAAGTTAAACAAAAAAGAAAGCCATGAGAATTGTGAGAAGCAATTTGCGTGTGTACTTTGTCTTTCTATTTTTCAAAATAAAAAGTGGTTTACTGAAAACCGCATAACTCAAGAAATAAAACTATTAAAACTTTAATTGTTTATATTATTGCCAAAAAAATGGGTTAGTTTCCATTTCCCAAACCTCTGAAATCATTAAAAAAGCAAGAATGGATAATGACGTTATTTTTATTTGCTTATTCTTTAAGAGCAAAACTGTTTTTTCTGAGTTCTGAAAAATATAGAAGCTTTACAAATATTGGTAATAAATTATTTTTAGGTACTTAATTTTATACCGATTACTTAAATCAAAATCTTATTTAAATTTTTAAGATGCAAACATTTTGCAGCACTTAAATTATTTTATTTATTTTTTTCAATTATTAGCAGTAGATTAGGAAAGAGAAAGTTGATGAAACACAAAATGATCGATTAAGAACAGAAATGTATAGGAAGTTATATCGGAAGCTAATTTATTTGTCATACTTTCAATATCAAGATGCTTTTTGGCTATTCGTAGAACTTAAATATTGCAGTAATAAACATCCTGCCAGTGTGACAACATATTCCTCCCAATAAATGTAACAATATATCATCGTAAAATGTCCTAATATCTACAATCACCGTTTATGAGTTTTTTTTCTTTCATTCCCTTCGACACATTCCGTTCTAAGTCAATCTTCAATGCTCAGTAAAATTTCTTTTTTTATTGCTTTGAAACCATGTTAATTGTAAATGGTAAAAAAAACATATAGTTTTGATATCCATGGGTTTTTTTAAACATACTAGTTGTAAACGGTTCAAAAACCGTAAAGGTAAAAAAATTCTTTACTGTAAACTTTACGGCTAATTGGATGGGCAGACTACAGTATTACCGGCTATTTTACCGTAATTTTAGAATGAAAATTCTAAGAAAATTCTTGAGTCATATACTCTTTATTTCAGAGAAAAAAGAAATAAAAATTCTAGAATGCCTTCTAGATAAACTTACATTATAGATTGCAAACTTTTGCATTTATACAATTATTTTCATTTTATTTAATTATTTATTTTTTGCCGTACCTTAAAAAAAAATTTTCTGTTGAAGATAAAAGGGTAGAGTGGGATTACATAAAAGATTAAGTAATATACGCACCTTGTATGAGTTTAAACACATTGACTCCATAAATAATGTCAATGTTTATAATACTATTAAATCCCTTAATTAAATTCTATGAAATAAAAATTGATGATAAGAGAGAACGTTGTACCATGAACCACATATACCTGTTTAATATTTGCACACCCCAACAGATAAATACTGTATTAAATATATGTTGTTGATACATGAAGCAGCAGATACTGTCTGCGATTTTGAGAACCTTTTCAGGTTTTTAATGCTCTTTCAAACTACGCTTTTACTGTACGTTGCAATGTAGAACAAAAACACTTAAAGAAAGCTGAGATGGATAAGCACAAAAATATCATTCTCCATAACATAAAATAGAAATGTTTTCAGAAAAATAACTTCTTCTTAGAAAATTAAACAAAATAAAAAACTACGAACTTATTTCATTTCAGAGCAGTGACAAAATTGATACCAGGTATGAGCAAAAAATGTTTCTCTGTACACCTAATGACACAAATGTGGACGTTCACGCTTATAAGACTTTCTTGTAGACTTTTATAAATATAAGAAGTAAAAATTTATGTGCTTTTATTTAATTTATGAATTTTGAAATTTTGTAATCAAACATTACTTCATATTAAATATGTGATTCATTTTATTCATTGTAAATAATAAAACCTATTTGAAAACTTTATTGAAAATCTGTTATAATTATATGATATTGCAACTTCATTTGACTTTTAAGATTAGAAAACAAAGGAGTTAGAATGAGCGCTATCTAAGAGGTAACATCTAATGATCCAAGGTACAATATATGGTGGCCCAAGATGTTGTACCTTTAAACCAAATTTTCTTACTTTTTTTAAGACGGTATTCATTCATAGAATATTGTATTAATAAGCAAACACATAATTTCTATCTCGCAAAATTTTTAAATTATGTGAATTATTAGATCTAGCAAAAAAAAATGCAAAGTAAGAATTGGTTTACTGTCAAATACTCAATAGTGAACAAAAGTATCCCGATAGTACATTTTTTGTAACTTATTTTCAGCTGTTAACTGTTTATAGATTTGAATTCGAAAGAATAAATGAATTTTCAAAACAATGCATAAAAAATGGCGCTGTTTTAAAAACGTAAGAAAATTTTAAAAACAAATCATTTTCATTTTTTTTCCCTTTATATATATAAAGTCATATAATCCAAAGTAATAGCACGAGTTTTTATCATGGTATAGTGCTGAAAATTTTTTTTGTTTCAACTATATATGATTAAATCATATTTTTATAATCTTGGTTTTTGAGTAAATGGAAAGTTATGACACGATAAATGTGTGTGATAACTTGTATATTATAAAAGTAAGGCCAGTTAGAGCTTGTATATCACAGTATTATGAAGAAACTTTTTTAGTTATTATTTATTTAGACAATTAGCTTAAGTTCGCTTAGCGATATGATAGCTGAGCATCGTATTATAGCACAGGACTACACAGATTTTCATCAAATTTAATAAACGATGTTTGTGAACTTAATGCTCCAACAATGTTTTTGTAGGTTATAGGATAACATTTAAAAACATTTTTTAGCTTCTTAATCTTTCTTAATTAAATTAATTTACAATAAACAATTTTAATCATCTATACAAGAGCTTAAAATATAAATCTTTTTTTTTTAAGTCAAATATTTTAAATGATTCGAAAAGGATGAAGACGCATATTTCGTAACAAAAAAGAGAAAGAGAGAGAGAGAAATCCGTTTAACAAGGCCGCTAGATCTACCTGTCATCTGAAAGTCTTAACGACATAAATATGCAAACTTTATAACAATAAGCTGTTGAATCACAACAATAAGCTGCTGAAATCATTATATTTTCCAATTTTTACTCTTATTAATACGAAACTTTAATGAAGTTGAAGAAAAATTCTAGTAATTAAGCTGAAAGAATCTGTATACAAGCGTATAAAGGGGAAAAAACTCCTTAATATTGGTTACTATACAGAACCATTCCGTTTGTCAAAAATTTCAATTTTAAAATACGAAAAACTTGCAGAGTAAGTTAATTAAATAGGGTGCTACATGTAACCATGAAAATTGTCAGGACGTATGAAGACGAAACATTTTTTAAAAGTTACAGACAGATAGATTGTTGTAAGTTAAGACTGCTGATATTATGTTTATCCAGGATTTCAACCTGGTCGATACGAAAGTTTAATAAATAAAAACATTCCAACAATTATCCCAACACTGTTGAGGATTTTAAATTTTTCAAGTTTTTATCTGTATAAAGACGAGGAAGAATTTTTAGAGAAAAAAAAACTGAAAAATCTGAAAACTAGGCTGGCATTATTAGATTATTCATGTTTATTTAATTTCTTTTTACAGAACTCAAAGGCCCTGTGTCCAATACAATGTACAACAAATGGTATATTTTATCACTCCAAAAATAATATTTTGCGATTTTTTTTTTGCTTGTTTGTTTTTCCAAGTGATTGCAAATGTAAAAATATAATTAGATTAATCCTTGGTGATAAGAGTATTTAATTACAATGAAAAATTATAAGAAAGTTAAGAAATTCGATTCAAATTACCTACTTTTTGAATAGTTTCAAGGCATAGTACGACGTTTAGAAATGTTACTACTACCCAGAGGTCAGTAGTGGCATTTTAAACTTAATTTGTACTTGTAAGTTGTACTAGTTGTACTTTCTAAATCACGCAGCCACTAATTAAAATATTTTAGCGGTTGAAACAAACTTAATATTAATAATGTAAGGCATTTGCTTTGAAGTATTTTTCAAAATAGGGTAAATATTAAAAGATTCATTCTTGAAACTTTAAAGAAAAATTAAGATACAAGCGAGAAGTAAAATAATTTTTAGAACATTACGAAATAGTTTTAATAATTCTACATTTATTGTGTATTTTCACAAAAAAAATTAACTTTCACAATAGTGGATAATTTCTTCTCATAGATGATATAAAAATTCTTAATTATGAAACAAAGTTTGAAAAGAGTACCATTTCTTCATAATACAATTGAATACAATATTCTTAAACAACTAAATGATAAAAAATCGGTTACAGTAGCTTTAGCTATTAAAATAAATGCAATTAAAAGATAG
Source organism: Parasteatoda tepidariorum (assembly GCF_982258835.1). Lineage (NCBI taxonomy): Eukaryota > Metazoa > Arthropoda > Arachnida > Araneae > Theridiidae > Parasteatoda > Parasteatoda tepidariorum. The sequence goes on from NC_141765.1 coordinate 59,227,318, forward strand.
TTTTATTACATTAATAAAGCATATAGATACATAATAAGATAATACACACACAATAAACTTTAAATAAGTATATACACATTTTAAAACTATAAAAGCATTTAATAAGAGCTTAATCATTTAATTAATTCTGGGGGGAACAGTGTTGCTTTAATGATAATTTCAAACAAGAAGAATTAAATACAATTCATACTTCAATTAATTCTTCAAGATCCTCATTTTATGATATTATATACTATTTACCAAATTACCTTGCATAATAATGTCATAAGTAAAAGAAACGCGTAAATTGCATACTAATTATTACATTACTTTATTATAATAATTTATAATACTTTATTCTTATTGTTGTTGTTGTTGTTGCTGTTATTATTTAGTGCAACAAAAAGAAATTTTAAATTTCATGAATTATTTTAGATTTTAAATATTGAATTAATAAGAACTATGCAAAGTTTATGATTCGATTCCTTTCCTCTGGAGCCTTATTAATGATAAAAAATCACTTTTATTAACACCCTAGGGAAAAAAATCAATAAAAATGTTAAAAAAAAGGGGGACTGAGAAACAGACATTTAAAACTTTAATTTTATCTTTAGCTCTAGCATTCATTATTAATGATAACAAATAAATAGAAAAATAAGGTAAAGCGGTGTTTTTACTTAGATTTGGAACAACTTTTACTTTAATCCTCGTCATGGTGGCTCAGGGGATAGAGCATTCGCCTTCCGACGGAATGAACCGAGTGATGGCTGGTCGATACAAATTCCGCACCCGGCCCACACCGACCACAGTGCTGATGTAAAATATCCTCAGAGGTAGATGGATCTCGGGTTAGAGTCCTCTTGCCATCAGACTAATCGTGGAACGTTTTCATGGTTTTCCCTTCCTTGTAACTCAAATGCGGGTAAGTTCCATCAAAAAGTCCTCCACGAAGGCAAATTTCTCCCAATACTTGATCTAGAAGTTCCCTTGGCTTCTGGATTTAGTTCAAAATTGCAAGGCTATGGAGTTGAACAATAGTAGTCGTAAGCCCTAAATTGGGTCGGCTGTTCATCAACAGTAATAAAGGTCTCTTTAAAACCCTAATATACATTCGAACTATAATAAAGAAATTCAGAAAAAAGATCTGAGTGCAGTATATACATAGATTTTTTTTTCTGAAACTCCAGTCACTTAAATTATTTGCTATTTTATCTTTGACTTCTTCTATAGCATAATCACATTGCTTTTTTAAAAAGTTTTTTTTTTGCCTTAAATTTTTTTTTTATTGGACACATGATGTATGTAATGAAAAATGAAGTTTGTCTTTGTTTTTCAGCAACTTTGTAAGAATAAGACGAGAAAAATGAACACTATTAAGTGTTATATTCCTTATTTGTATTATTTATATTTATTTTGCATTAAATAAATGATGAAAAAACATTGAAAAATGGGACCTGAATAACTTTTAAAAGTGAAATCCAAAAGACATCCTAATTAGCATAAGTAAAAATAGCAATACATATTTACGTCTGTTTCAATAGTAAAAGCAAGTGTTATCATCAGTATCAAAGCACATTATTAGTCTGACCTAATGAGTACTAAAACCCCATACTGTGTTCTTAAGGAGTCCTAGTGATACTTTCTTACAATATCTCAAAAATGTATTCGCCTGATTGTAAAAGCATTCCTACTTAGCTGCAATATATTATAAATGAAATAGTTAAAGGTGTAACTAAGATAGTAATTAATTGACAGTATTAAAATAGTAATTTAATAATTTTATTTGAGTTCATTACGTCCTTATCTGAATTATTTTGTCAATTTCAATAACATCTTTTCTTCCTCATAAATGATTCACCATTATTATTGCCTATAATTTTACAATAAACTTATGGTTTTCACATTTATTAAGGTATACAGAAAAAATATCACTTAAAATAATTTGGTTTCTTTCTAGCCAATTTAAAAACACTACATATTAATAAAATTCAATAATTTTTTTAAATATTGCATATATTCTTTATATTTTAATGAATATTATATACATATACATATATATATATATATATATATATATATATATATATATATATATATATATATATATATATATATATATATATATATATATATATATATATATATATATATATATATATATATATATATATATATATATATATATATATATATATATATATATATATATATATTCCTTATTTTTTAGAAATATTATATAAATATTAATAACGTTTTATACTTTTATATTTAATAGCTTTTGCATGCAAAAATTTAAATAAATGGGTGAATACGAAGAAACAATCAACCTCAAAAACTACATTTTGCAAAAAATTCTTAACTCGCCTTCGATATTTCTTAAAATGTATCTAATAATTTCGTAATAGGGGGGAAATTTATGACATCAGGAAACTTTAAAAACTCAGGAAGTTCTTTTGGCTTAATTCAGTTTTTTATTATTATTTTTTCCTTAATCAAAATAGCTTCTAGATTTTTTTTACTAACTTAGAGGATATCTTAACTTTGAATTCAAAACTTATAGCATTGTTGGTTTTTTAGTTTATTCATTTTTATTTTCTATAATTTAAATTTTTAAAAAAAATCTTGAATTTCTTTTTTAATGCCTACGCTAAATAGCTGTTATCGAAGGGAAATTTTTATGACAAATTAAATAATAACACCTCTACTTATATTATACATAATTTGAGCTGTAGAGTACCTAATTGTTGAAAAAGTAAGTATATGGAAGATAGCCTAAGATAAACCTCGGAATTTAGCTTGCTAACCACCCAGGTATCCATAATTTTATTTCTATGATTTACTAAAATATTTTAAAGCATGCTTAATATTAATTTAGTTTTTATTGTCAAAAAATAATTTTTAAATTTTTAGGCACAAAATAAGTCAAAAAATAATTTTAAATTTTTAGCAAACAATTCCTTCCATTTATGATAATAAATAATTTTAATAAACTATAAGTTAAATAAAAAACAGCATATTTCATAAAATCCATGTCAAATAATGTGTTGCAGGTAAGGCCAATAATAAAAGTTAACGTAACCCATGAATATGAGAAATACAGATTTTAAAAAAAGTTTTCAAAATCTTATTCAATTCATGCGATTTCTATTTCAATATGGGATGAACATTTTATATTTATATGAGTTTTTGTTAAGAACTTAAGGGAAATATTCTTGATAGCGGATGTTAAAAGAGTGAAATGTTCCAATCATATCAATCTTGAATCATCTCTTTTTTAAGAACATTTTAAAAAGTGCGTTCCAAAATTTAAAAAATTACATTTGTAAATGTAGTTCCACGATTTCAGGAAATTTCTTAGCAAAAAATTGAATATAAAAATTCGTAGGAATAACTGAATATTAAATAAACGACTCTAAAATTCAAAATCATAGCAAGAGAAATAAAAAAAAGATTTTGAAAATCAATTCAGGAGTGTATAAGAAAAATTACATCAAATATGGCTATTTTATCATGCTCTGAGATAGAACATAATTCTTTTTTAAAAATAGTATTTAAAAATGTTTTTTTATTGTATACAATGTAATTAATAATTGTTAATTTAAAAATTAGCAATAGTAAGAAAATTTTAAAGCAAAATGCCGTTTTTCGGAAAACACGAGAACTGGTGTTTATCAAAATCCACTGTTCTATTGCTCATACTGATCTACTATTCTCATAATCAAATAGTTCCAGACCATAAATGAGCATATTTTTACAGCTATATGCCACTTTGTTACCAGTATCTCTAAAATTTGGTATGCAGAAGTTATTCCAGAAGCTGAAAAAGAAAAAAAATCTATAAGCAAAGTTGTGTGTAAAGAATTATAAACTAAATTTAAATTTGACACAATTTGTCACACATAAAGGTACATACATATAAATATAATATGAACCTCCACATATAAAGATATTGGTTACAAGTTATGTGCAAATCAAGCTATTGGTCTAGTTATGTCAAGTCAGATGTTAAATTATTTGTAGTTGAGAAAGCGTTTCTTAAGTTACCATAGTTAAGCCAAATATCTTAAAAGAAATATTTGACTTGCTCTAATATTTTTGTCAGGTTCAGTAAGGACATTGGGAGGTACTTTTTAGAGAATTCAATACTCTAGCTGCGATTCCTTTCATTTGTAAGAAAAAAACAGTACAGCGGTTTCTCAAAAATAAGATAACTATTATTTTTTCAAAGAAAGAGCCTGAATCTGTATTGCTTTTCCTCTTACTTTTTTAATGCACTGCTAGTATACTAAACAATTTTAAAATTAAATGATTTCTAATAAGTTTCGAACCTTGACTAAAAGAACCTTGTCTAACAGTCAAAAAGTTGTCATTATTGAATGAAAGGCCTTGCATTCTCTTTTACAGAAAGGAGAGAATTTGCACGCTCACACTTAGGAAAAAGTGAAAATAGTGCATTTTCCTTCTGTTAGGAGATATGGGGTATTATTCATTTGTAACTAGAAATTGCATAGTGTGCATAGAAGCAAAAAAAAAATTGACCATGAATCGCAACTGAGTGAGGACATAAAATAAAGTAATTTTCAACAAAAATTAAATTTTTCATTTTTTTAATACTTATTTTTTGTTCTTGCAATTAAAATTCAAACATTTTACAGCTATGCCATCGAAGTGCTATTTTTATACTGAATGGTTTAATTGTAAATATCATTAATAAAAATCTCCCCTACCTATGTGCACAATGACTCTTTCTCCGAGCAGGGAGAAGAAAAATCTGGTAAAATCACCGTATTGTACGGTAATGATATTTCCTTTAAAAAGAAACATAATTCTGGTTAATAAAACCGAAATATAAGGTATTTAATTAATTTACTTCGTAATTTTTCCATTCATATGACAACGGTTTACAGGATATTTTGGTTTCCAAAATTATAGTTCTTAATACCACACATTTATTGAAAAATACAAAACTGAAAAATAAATTTAACAGAATAAATGGTTTTTTTAAGCCATGCTCTATGGTATCACGATAAATTTATATATTTTTATCAAATTTCATCAAATATTATAGAACTATATTTTCTTCATAATTTCACCAAAATCATTACAGATCTTTTTGGTGCTTCTATGAAGCCAGAAAAACGTATTTACCATATGCTGGTAGCTTTTAACCATACATTTTTTTTCAGTGTGAAGACACAAAGTGATTTCTTGATATTATAACGACTGTTTTTATTTCAATAAAACGTAAGAAAAAACATAATAAAAATGCATAAAAATCATATAGTCAACATTGTTAATGGTCAGTTTAGCAAAAATGAATATTTATTATTGCTTTAATTATTTTGTTGAATTCCGCACAAACTTTCTTAGATTAAGCTTATAAACCTTAGATTCTAAGATACGTGAATGCTTCCAATCTTATTTTTAATGTTTATTAGAAGAACAAAATGACGTATAATACTTTTATACTTACTTACGCATAGACTTTTTTATTATTTTTACTGCCCCTCCTTATACAAGAAGAAACAGAGATTTTATTTTTAACCAAAATTTTCCAAATAAACTGCATTAAGTGCACTATTTAATCTCGCTATAATATTTCGTGAACCTGATCTTTCGATTTAAAATCTCTAGAAATATAAACAATGGTTTTCGCTTAAATTTTCTGTATAGAGTAATATTATGGCCGAAAAATAACTCTAAAGTAGTCCATTAAAAATTTAAGAAAAAATGTAATGAAGCAAAATGTAATGAAGTTTGTGAAAGAATACAGAAATTAAGTTAGAGTTTAAGAAACTAAAAATATGTCAAGCATCTACAGATACATGTTAAAAAAGCATCTATGTAATTTAAATTAATTTTCTTTGTAAAATCCTAATGTATATTTTATAAATGCATATCCTTAGATGTTAAATAAATATTTGGATTTGAAAAGCATATAAATGTTTATGCATATGATATAAAAATGCACACTCAATTTCTTGGATTTTTATGGCACACTGCAATAACATCCAATATCAAAACAATTTTAAAAAAAGGGAAGGTATCTTTTAAAATTCTTTACAATAAACTGTAATAAATATTTTCGTGTTTGTGACATGGCAATGGTTCGAAATAAGCCGCTTTTTATTCATTCCTCATAAGTTTGTCTTTATTTGTTCCTACTCATTAAAGTTGTCAACATTTAATCCGATTACATATACCCTCACAAAGAATTGCCCGTGCATTTATATATATATACATATATAAATTTTAAAAAAAACATTTGACCAGTTCTATTCCCTGTACATATTAATAGATAAGTAACTTTAACAAATAAAAGCCACAAATAACAACTTCTATTATTCCATTTAATATTCAGGAATTTAATAATTTGTAGTATTATTTATATATATATATATATATATATATATATATATATATATATATATATATATATATATATATATATATATATATATATATATATATATATGTATGCCATGGATTTAGGAATTTGTTTATGAGTTGAGTAGTTGGATTTAGTTCAGTAGTTGTAAAAGGAATTATGCCCAAATCAAGTAGCTGCTTAATCCGCAGTGTTGTTTAAGAACAAATCTAAATTTCAATTTATCTAATCCTTTTGTTTCCTTGATTTCGAATTCATGTCAACATTGATAGCTATTCCGTTGTCTCAAAATTTTAAACAACTACAAATTTGTTAAGCTTCAACATAGGTATCTCTCCCCCAACAGTAAGCTAGGTCCATAGCTCGAAGATATAGTAGGCTGATATCCTAACCTGCCTAAGCAACTCATCTGAGCTGGGATCCAAAGGTAAGAGATATACCTCAGATTATAAGCCAGGCCAAACCGCGCTAACCAACAGCCGTGTTGTTAGCGGTTCTCTTGACCGATAGCCACTCAGTCCTTGTAGTCGCATGTAAAACTTTTGTGGAACTATTTTTAGTTATGCAAAAATTAAATATTCACTCTCATGTTCACATACTGCAATATGCATGCCCTGTAGCATTAGTTTGCTATTAGTTACCATGAAAACTTAAAGTTTTCCAAAACATAGTTTTGTGTTGCCTTTGAGACTGAAAATTTAAAAACCAAGGTAAGTACACTATTAGAACTATAAAACATAAAAATAATTAAAATCTGCATTATTTATTTTTTCGTAGTCTTTTCTTTTAAAAATTTACTATTTGTCCTTGAATTCAAATGCATCGTTATATTTTCGAATATTATTTTCCAAATTACTAAGTATATTTATAACTCTATTACAAAGTATATTTATTAATAATTTAAAGAATTACTCTGTTTTAAATGCGTACGTATATATATATATATTCATTGTATATATATATATATATATATATATATATATATATACACAATGAAGTATGGTTTATAGTATGTGATAAAATTAAAATAAAAAATAAATAAAAACCACCATACGAACTATAATTTTGAAAACTAGAATTTCCAGTAACCGGTTACAAGATGACCATATATTAAATCACCGTATTATCCATATATTAAATTACAGTATATTTTGATTTCATTAACCAGAATAATGATTTTTTTACTTGCAGATTTACAATTCAGGTAAAGTATGTACTTACATATTAAGTTTAACATTTTTTTAAACAAAATTTTGTCTTTCAGCTATTATGCTTGAAAATCAAGTAAAACGTAAATACAAATTACATAAAATAAAAATGCATACTTCTAAATTCTGTGAAACTAAAATACAAACGAGGAAACTATAAGTTCAAAATTACAAATTAATTAGCGTATTACCAGTTAAAAATATATTTAAAATTTTATCTATATATAAATTGAGTTTTCATTATTCTATAAATGTTTTTTTATTCAAAAATTCGTCATTTATGCCAGCATCATCAAGTTTAATAAATATTTATTTCTGGCCTGAATGCAAAGACAGATAATTTAGAACAAGTAACAGATACATTTCTTTAAATGAATCACTCATTGCATGAAATCAGTATGTCGAAAGGTTTTGAAATGAACTTTAATACAGAAATATTATTATAGTAGTACCTTAACGAAGTAGTAACTATGCGTAACAATATTTGTTGCTTTACCGCAGTGAAAAATTTAAATCTGCTATAAGCGATTTAAGATGTCGTTTGTTCTTTTTTTATTAACTGCTTATCATTACGTTATCTAACAGTCTTACTTACAAAATTATATCATTTAACTTTTTATGAGAGATACTGCACCAGTTTTCAAATAAAATAATATTAAATTCAAATTTGAACTTAGCATTCAAATGTTCAAAGTTATGACATCAGTATTTTTACAGAGACTTCATTTTTTCATAGGTTAGTCTTATGAGCTCTAAATTTAAATTTATTTTTAATAAGCATTCTAAGATTTAAAACTAAAGCATTAAAGAGTTCTATGCCTAAATTATGTTTACTTTAAGATCTCAATCATTTTACATGATTAAGACCTGAAATTTGAAAAAAAAATCTATAGTAAGTTCAAAAACTTCAGATGCATTCGAAAAAATTTTCAGGAGCACCGATTTCTAATTATTATTTTTCTTTTGTTAAAAAAATAAACAGCTCAAAAGAGAATCATTCTGCACCACTCTCTCTAATAAACGCTCAAAAAAAGTAAAGAAGGATAATTTACCTCATTTTCAAAAATCTAATGCCATAATAGTGATAATGACAACAATTATAATATTTTCCATGCTATATATATATATGATACCGGCCTTACTTCATGGTTCTGTTCTTTTTTTTTAAACTAATAAGTTTCATTTAGTAAAAATAACATTTTGAAAGTAAAATGATGAAATATATAAAATTTTGAATCAAATAATAATAATAATTATTATTATTATTATTTTTGTTGTTAGTGTTAATATTTATTTCTACATTTAAGTTGAATATGAGGTGCTGTTTTTGATCGGAATCAATCTAAAAACATTATATTGCTTGCCAAAATTAGGAAATTTTGCATCAAATTATGTCCGATATAATTATGATTGTTAGATTTGAGTCTCTTTCATTACAAAAAGCCGTAGATTTTAATAAGCCAATTAATTTACAATCAGTTTATTGACGAATTAAAAACAACAAGTAGAAAAAAAATCAGGATTTAAGAGAATTAAAGCTGGATGAGGATGTGCATCAAAAAAAAAACTTTTTTCGTTTGTGTTTGAGACATTTATAGCTCTTTTCATTCCTTTTTTTTTAAATTTAAAACTAGTAACCAAGGCATGAAAGATTTTTGAAGCCGTAACTTTAAAATTTTCGGCGAAGTAAACCAAAGTATATCCTACACAAATATACTAAAATGTTTTTTTTCCTCATACAATTACTTGATAGTAATAAATAAATCTGTTCTGTCTTATTTTAAATTTATTCTTTTATTAAAAATGTTAATTTCAAGGATTTTGTAACTTTTCTTCTTAATGAAACCATCTGTAATGCCTTATTAAGAAACTTGAAAAGAATTGAAATTTACCAAGAATGATTTATACACCATTTAATAAAACGAAAGAAATTCATTGCTCTTTCAAATACTCAATTGCCTGTATGTTTTGTAAACCGGAGACTTTTCTATTCAAATATACTAAAACTCTTGTATAAAATATCACTTGATTATATTAAATAAATCTATTGTTGTCCTTTCTATCATTAATAATTAGATTCTTTGTTCTTTACCAAAACTTGAAAGTTTTAAAAAAAATTTGAATTCATCTTAAAAATTAAGTAAATGACTGAAAAGCAATTCTGTATAAAAAAAATACATATGTGAAATGCAACATACTTTTCTAAGAATGGTTTTTCGCATTATAAAATAAATGTACTCCTTATTTCATTCCAGTATACTAAAATTTTTATTCTGACAATCACTTGATACTGACATTTAAATTTGTTCTTGATTTATCTATTATAGTGAATTTTTTCACATAATTTGTCAGTTTTAATTATTCTGTAGTTCATCTTAAAAGTATAAATAATGTCTGAAGAAAATATAAATTATATTAACTCTTAGAAGCAGAATTTTTAGGAAACATACTTTTTTCATTATTTTACATTAATTTGGGTCAAAATAAGTAAAAATTTTATAATCAGCATTCTATTTTATTATAGTTAGGAAATACAGCATAAAACGCAGATGACTATTTCTGCTTTAAAGGTAAAATCTATCGAATGCTCATATCCGAGCGTTAATTTTTCAAATTTGTACTTATTTGCACTTATTTAGATCTAAGAGAAGCAATCAATAGTTCTTTTTAATTTACAGAATCAATTATTAATAAATTTCTCAATACGAATGTAAAATCTACTTTGTTTTGGATTTTGTATCTAAGTACAAATATAATTCGATAGCCTAACAAAAAAAATTTAAAAATATCAAAATACAAATTTTGCTTGTATTCAGAGCATCAGAAAAAATTGAAAAAAGGACATCGATGTCCCATCTACAGTAAAGGTTTAAATTGTTAGCTATTTGAAAAGTATTAGACTTTTTTAGAATAAATTTCATGACATAAATAGGAGTAAAAGAAATTTTTATACGCTTAGACTCTTACACTCTTACGTTTTTTCAATTCTTATATTTTCCTATTTAGTATGCTTGCTAAAGTTTACTTCATTTTACGTAAAATTCAAATAATTACTTGATAATAATAATAAACAAATTTGTTATTTCTTATATCAATTATAAGGATTATTCTTTCTTTAAATTGTAATTGGAGTGCCAGAAAATAATTAGAGCGTCAGAAAAGAATATTTATCAAAGGTACACCGTTATCCCATCTGTGTAAAAGGGTAAAACTATTTGTTATTTGAAAAGTATACTTTTTCTACGAATAATTCTCACGACATAAAATAAAAATAAAATAAATTCTTATGCGCTTAGACTCAGATACTATTATGCTCCTAATCCTTACATTTTCCCATTTAGTATGAATACTAGAGTTTATTCCATTCACGTAAACTTCAGATAATAACTTGATAACAATAATAAACAAATATGTTCCAGCTTATATCAATTATAAAGATTATTTTCTCAGAAAAATTGTCAGTTTTAAGAATTTTGCAATTCATCCGCGTAAGAATTTCTAAACATATATAAAGTAAACTTTATTAATGAAACTGAATATAATTACATTCTTTGAAAACTTAACCTGGTTTTCCTTTTCTTGAGACTATTTTGATGACATATAATCAGCGTTACGTCTTTTCCACATTTGGGATCGATACCCCAAACTAATTATCAAACTTTTGGAGAGCAAAAGAATTAATTGACTTCTCCTATCTTAGCCAGAGGCAATTTTTCACCCTGTGTGGTTAAAAGTGGCGTAAAATGACCTTTCAAGAAAAATCTGCACCTATAAGATATAGTACAGCTCAAGTTGAGTTCCTTGAAATTTTGATATAAACAATTTTTCTCTGCTGTTTTAGCCATAAAAATTTAACATAATACCGCCTATAAACTCAAAATTTACAGCTTTCTCATTGAACCTCATGAGATCTTTTAATGTGATGCCAAAATATATTTATGTGTTTGATTACCAGGAGACAATTTATTGTTTAAACTTTTTGGAAATAATCCAAATTATCTTTTCTGCACGAAATTTTAAAATAAATATTGAAACTGCCAGTTAGGCTGAAATAAGTCATGCATGCTATATATGTAGAATTACATGTTAGTAATAATAAGGAATATTTATAATTTTATCGATTCAATTAAAAACGATAATTTTTAACTGAACTATATTTTCCAGAAATGAACATTTCCTTGCCTCTTTTTAAAAGTAAAATAAATTAATTTACATTATAAAATATTCCCTATCGTGGGTATAATCTTTTAGGCTAGATAACTCAAAAGTTTTTATTTTAAGCCTTGTATACACTTTTTTATGATTAGGTTATCTAGTTAGAGCAGCGGTTTCCAACTGGCGGCCCGGTGGCCGCATCCGGCCCGCGAGGCCTTTTTTTGTGGCCCGCGAACTAAAATATATTAGTTGTAATTTTTTTGCGGATTTAATGTTCCTTCAAACATATAAGAGTCCTACATAAAGTTTTGATAAAGTTGCGGCCCGCCATTTGATTTATGTTTTTAATTGTGGCCCCCGGCCTCGTGCAAGTTGGAAACCTCTGAATTAGAAGAAACTAAAATTTACTTTACAATAGTGAAGCAATCATAACACAGTCTAAATTTAAACAAATCAAAACTTTTTTTTCTTCTCATCTACTGTTTGGTCGTGGATTGAATGAGAATTGAATCGTGGATTTTTCGATGAGAAGCGCCTTGAAAATGTTACTTATCATTATATTCCTCCAAATCCTTCAAACTTACTCATTAACAATTGAAATTGTAGACTTTAGCTACTACAATTATATTAGATGTAGTTAACATACTTTGTTTTCTCGATTTTTTTTTATACTGGTTGCTGCCACACTGGGATTACATTCTAGAGCAGTGGTTACCAACAGGGGGCCCGCGAACTAAAATATATTAGTTGTGATTTTTTTTGCGGATTTAATGTTCCTTCAAACATATAAGAGTCCTACATAAAATTTTAATAAAGTTGCGGCCCGCCATTTGATTTATGTTTTTAATTGTGGCCCCCGGCCTCGTGCAAGTTGGAAACCCCAGAGTTAGAGCATTGAAATGCAGTAACTTCAAGACTCGATAACTCACGATATGCGTCACCTTATGGTGTATTAGCTGGATAACACTTAAAATTAAGTAAATCCTCTTTTTACACAGTTAAGTTTCGGGTTCGCATCTTAGCAGATGACCTCATGAAATTATGAATTTTTTAATTGAACTGAATGTAATTATACGAATGTAATTATCGATTATACTAATGTAATTATCAATTATACTAATGTAATTATCGATTATACTAATGTAATTATCAATTATACTAATGTAATTATCAATTATAGTATAATTGATATTATATTAGTATAATTGATAATTGATATTGTACTACAAATGTAATTATCAATTATACTAATTGAAATCATACGAGATTTTTGCCCTTTTTTTCTAAGTATTTTTTTCCTGAGAGAGGAACTAAGAAACAATTTTTTTTTCAGCAGGGCACAGATATTAATGGGCATAAAATATGTCCTTTTTTAATACTATGTGAATCATTTCATTCATAGCGTAAAATAAAAGAGTCAAGAAAATAATCAGCACTTTACTTTTACTACCCTGACCTAAAGATCGTCTTGAAAATATTACCACTATAAAGACAACAGTTTATAGATTAAATAAATAAAAAAATAAACATTTTGCTTATATGTCAGATATCAGCATTTTATTGACTGGAATTAAAACTAGCAAGTAATAAGCTTTCGATTTTTTTTTCCTTTGCGATAGCTTAAAACTATCATTTTTAATTCATTCATTCATTTCATTCATCAATTACTGAAAATAAACGCAATAATATTTATAATTCAGGTGCGTTACCTACAAAAAATGCGTTAACATGTTTTTTCTTATTATTACTATTATTAATAAATTGGCAGTTTTTACATATGTATCCAAAACTAGATCGTCAACAAAAATAACTTTGGCATTCGCTACGAGGTTGACTAGTAGTACAAATAGAAAAATATAAAGCACATATTGTATTTTTCCACTTGTAACAAGTAGAAAAATACAATATGTGCTTTATATTTTTCTATTTGTAAATAGAGGAAAATTATCACTTATTACTCTTATTATTGTCTTTTTCTTATCACTTATTATCACTTATTACTGTCTTTTTCAATAAATATGCGATAATTACTCAACTTTACTTTTTACTTACAGTACATTTGCAAAGGACAATATTAGTTCAAATTTTATAGGAAAAAAAAGCTTTGGTTACCAAATTTTTAATGTCCGTAACTTAAATTGCATCAAGAAGTTTTTTTTAAATAATATTAGCATTTATTAAAGCCTACACTCAAATTAGTCATCACCCTGAGATTATCAATATGCTGTTATTATTATAACTGAAAAAATGCGCTTTTGACGATCACTATTGCATTTTTAAGTATTGTAAACGTATAACAATTTACTTTGTTTAAATAATGTATACTTTAATAAAATCATGGTTTGAACAAAAGTTAATGATTTTCTTTTGAAAAAATCGTGTAACTAAAATAATAGTATTATCCTCTTTTCAATAAAAAAATATATTGGCAAGTTTCTATCCAGTATACTTTCCATAACTTCTTTCAGAAAACAGCAGTTTATATATTTTACTTTAAAAAGAAGATAAGCAAAAACAGAAAAAATGTGCTCTATTGAAAATATAAAGTTTTTTTGAAGGAAAAAAATAATTTTTATTTTATTTTTTATTTTTACAACGATCATATTAAAATAATTACATACTGGCTGAATATTTTTTCACAACACTTTAAATTTCAAACTATTGTAGTAAACTGGTTGAATAAAATTAATACGTAGTAAATTTCATACTTCATACGGATTAAATATTGAACAATCAAGCAAACTTATCAAGATATATCAAATTTTATTTAAAAATAAATATTCTTTAAAAACAGCACTATATATAATGACATAATTGAACATATGTATGTAAACATAAATATTTAGTGAAGAGAACATGAACCAATTCGTAGCTATTGCTTTAATTCCATCGCAATAATTATTCGATTTAACAACATATCAACCATTATCTGTCTTAACTCCGAATAAATTAGGGATTCTCAAATTTATCCACATTTCTGCCAAAGATCATGTTATTGGAATTAATTCAAATATCAGAATTTGTTATATCATCATGTGAAACTAGTTCATTAAAAGGTGATAAATCAAAGTCTGAATATCGACTTTGAATAGATGCTTAAAGTATATATTTCGAATAACCTACATGAATTCGTCATTTTTGTCATGACAACTTTCAAATAAATAAAGGACACTCAAAATGATTGCTTAAATCTGAGAAGTAAGGTTTAATGGAAACTATGTAATTACTTCATGAACATAATGTAACTATTTTAATTGGTGTTAGAAATGTTTGCAGGAATTTATAAATTGAAAATACTCTTTCAATGGCAAAAACTGGCAACTGATGATATTAAAAATAAAGTTATATATTAAAATATTATTAAAATGAAATTATTGATAAAATAGACTGAAGATTCGTCATTGAAGTTGAAGATTACAATGCTGAGAAAATAGTAAAAATCATAGCGAATCATAGCGAATATCACCATTCATTTATTAATTCATTTAGTTTGAAGATATATTTTTCCTTCTTCTAAAACAGTTTCAATTAATAAATTAAAATAATATTTTAAATTATCACTTAAAACTGATTTTTAAAACAAAACTCCTTGAAAATAGTTTTTTTTTTTAAATATCAAATAAAGTGCCATGCCTAATATAAATTATAATTGAACCTCGCATTTGTAAACTTCTATAATAATTATAATAACTTTTGATACAGAAACGATATAGAGACATGTTTATCCCTAAAAGGCTAATTCTTACCGCTTGACTCAGAATGGTAACAAAGTAAAATGTGTTCTAAAAGATGAAAAAAGAAATCTATGACAAGAAATTTACACTAATTAATGTCCAACCTTGATGTATGATTTTATATTGCATGTCAAAAATGAAGACAAAAAATATACACATTAGAGGTTGCAAATTAACAGTTAGGAAATGAAAAAATAAAAACGTTAACGAAATCAAACAAATGAATACTGAGGAAAGCAGAGCTGAAGACTTCAAAACCTGTTTGATTGCTAGAGGGAAAAAGGAGTAAGATGAAAAATACTATCCTCATAGTTTCAATGAGAAAAAATAATCTACTTAATGGATATATTTTTAGAGGAAAATGGAGATTTTATAACATTTTTAACAAAATAAAATATATTTGCTCACACAAGGAGGAAAAAAATTATTGCTTGCTTAGTTAAAATGTAACAATTTTATTAATATCATATGTATCATAAATATCAAAATAAATTGGAATAATAATAAATTTTAAAATTTAACTCATAATGATTTGAATTGCTTGATATCGAATGTTTTTTTTAATTGGGAACGAAACAACTCAAATATTGCACAATTAAACGACCTTAGGAAAAACCATTTTTCTGAAATTATTTTTGTGAATTTTTCATAGGAAACAACATATTGCTTGACTTAAAATACACTTTCTAAATGAGTTTTAAAACCACATAGTGCAAGTTTTCAAATTTCAAACTAAACTTTAACTTCTTTTTGTGTTTACTAAACTTACAGATGTTATGGAATGTTGCATGCAAGGAGAAGCATATAATGTTGCGCAAATAAGTTTCGAATAAAAATATTTTTTACAGATAAAAGTTATTGAACAAATGCTAAAATCATGAGTCATCATCATAATTATTTCATATGATTCAGATTAATTTTTAAATTAATCTGAATTAATTAACTTATAAATTTATTAATAATTACTTAACAAATAATTAATTTTTTAAATATTGTTGCATTTCAATTAAATACTAACCCTATCCATTACAGTCATTGATATCTTTCAAGCGATGATTAATTTTGAAAAATGGTTGCTGATAAATTTGAATCATGAAAGAAAAAATGGTAAGCACGATCATTCCATCCATTTTTTTATCTGATTATAATTAACAAGAAAAATGCTTTATTACCCTATCAGATGAAAATGCTATGGGATATGCTTTAGAAATTAATAAACATTAATAATTTCAAAAATAATTTTAAAAATCTAAGTTACACCCTGTCGAATTGATTTCTTAATGGGTATTAGGACAAGTATTTAGCCCAAAATTGTATTACATCTTGTAAGAATTCAAGAAATAATTCCACACTCAACTGTGTGCGCAAATAAAGTTTAGCATACTGTTGACACCAGAAATTACGAATATGCAAATTCGGCAATTTTCTCTGAAGGGAATTTTCAATTTACCCCTTAGCCAGTTACACTCTGACAAGGACATGAATCTGAACAGCTGATTTGAAAAGTCTTTAATAGTAAATCCTGTTATTTGGTATATAAAGTTCAGTAATGGTGAATTTTAATTGCGTTCATATGAAATGTCACTGGGCCAGCTACACTCTGTAAAAGTTGAATGTGAATAGCTCATTTAAAAAGTCTAGAATAGTAAATCTTAATTGCGTTAAAAAGTCTTTTTTGTCCGCTACTCTCTGACAAAGACATCTGAATCTTCAGATTCAGCAATTTTCTCTGAATGGATTTTTAGTTCACCTTTTGGCCAACTACATTCTGGGAATAGCTTGCTTAAAAAGTCTAGAACAGTAAATCCTGTTATTTCATATATATTATAGTGTATGGAATATTGATTTTTAATTTCATTTACATGAAAAATCACTTGGCTAGCTATATTCTGACTAAAACACAAAAGTGAATAGCTCACTCAAAAGATCTAAAACAGCATACTCTACTATTTTGTATACAGAATAGTATATAGAACAATAAATTTTAATTGCGTTTATCAGAAAAGTAATTTTTCACACATTGGTGATTCTGATGTGAAGCTGATGGTACGCTGCCTAACATCTATGCTATATGACAACAGCAACAGCATCAACAAACAATCCCACACCTGCAAAATTTTCATTCGCTCTCTGTAAAATCTTGTATTGATACTTTTAACGTTGTTCAATTAGCTTTATTGTCACATAGACTCAATTTTTTTACATCAAATGATAGACTAATGAACGAATTGAAAATTGAAGACAATGCTTATCCTAGGCAAAATTGCAACAATCCTATTCTATTTAATTCATTTCTATATCTCAAGCTTTTTTCTTCCAAACTTTTCAAAGACATTTTTAAATTTGATTTTTTTCAAAAAGATATTATTTGAACTCTTAAAAATATGCTAGATTAATAATTCTCATGTAAACTTACTTCTTATGTAAACTCCACGAATTCAAGTAAAAAATTCAACATAATTAAAATTTAAAAGTATAAAGCTTAAAAAGTTTTGCTAAGAATAAAAAAAATCGAAAAATTCCGAAAAAGTATTTATTAAATTAACTAAATATAATTTCAATGTGTTTGAAAATAGGTTTCCCTATTCAAAAATAAATAAATAAACACTTCAAAATCATTTTTATTTAATAAAAAGTATTTTTAATGTCCATGAATAAATTACTAACATTTTAAAAACGATCATTGCTTGGAAAATATGTTAAAAACTATTTGATGTAGTAAATGAGTAATAAGATATTTAAATGAGTAATAAGATTATTAGAGTGATAGAGGAAAAAATTTTTGTTAAATAGGTTTGTGTTATGTAATTAATATACCGAGTCTTAGGATTTTCTGGAGATGTTTGTGTTCCAAAATATTTTTATTTCTCTCGTAGTTTCTTTTTCCGTAGTTTAATATGAAAGAATTATTTAAAAGAAATAGTTAACTTTTTTATTAAAATTATTCTAACAAAAATAAGCTTCGTTGATCTAAAAATTTTGGTGCTTTTTATTGCGTTTTAAAGGTTATGAATTTTCACAAAAATTTTCTGAATGAGGTCTAATGCATGTTTATCAAATGTCACGTTATATTTCTATTTTCACCATTAAAACTCTTTTTTAAAGAAAAGCTCCTTAATAACGCTTTTTTACTAATTTGTTAGAAGTTTTGTGACAGAGGAAAGAAAGGACATTTCATGTTCTATGTTTCATTTCATAACATTTAAAAGAGGATAAAAAGCAGTTAAAAATAAAAATTCAAAAAAACTATAATTATTTATGTAAATATTAGTAACCACTTATTTATTTAAATGGTAAAGAAAAAGCTAGTAAGGTTTTGTTCGTGAGGATTTATTGCTTTTTTTATTTAATTTTTTGACAAAATTTTATTTTTATTATTTCTTTAAACCTTCTCATAGGTAGGATAAAGGACGATGGACTTCATTGCAATAATTTTAATTCTGCTTTTTGAATAAGTAATTTTTTTCATAATTTTGTATAAAAATGTTTCGTTAAATGTCTTATAAATTCAGCAACAGTGCAATTCAGTAACAGGATTAATTAATATGGACTTTTAAAATTAATATTTGATATAAAATACACACTTTTAATTAGTAGAGCATTATTTTATGCTCTTTGCGTGATTTTAATTTCCCTTATAGACTAAAATTTATCTCTCCTCAACATCTAAAAAAGAAATAAACTTGAAAAATTATTTTTAAATTCCACTAAAAATTTTAACAATGCTTTTCTCCACAAACAAACCAAATATCCTTTAACTTTCTGTCTCTACCTTGTTTTTTTCTCCCAATTAGAAACTTCTACTCTCAGAATCTACATATTTTCGATTGAGAGTTTTCTCATTTGATACATAGTATGATAACATGCAAAATATCATTTTTGCATTTTTTTTCTTTTTTAATGTTCAGGAATGGTATTTCAAGCCCTTGCAGGATTTTTGGAGGAAAACTGGTAAAATTCTGCAGAACACACTAATACAAACTGGCAATTAATTTATTTTGGATGAACTTACTTTTTGACTCTCAATTTGGTCAAATATTGATGATTTTTAATTATGCAAGGCAAACGAAAATAAAATTAAATAGCACTTTCCGAAGACAAATGGGACGTCTTCAAGAAAATTAATGATGAGAAAAGTGACTCACGAATTTTATGCTGTTGTCTGTCAGATGTGGCAAAATAATAATTTAAAAGACAAAAATGAGAATCTATATCACTAAATAAAACAAAAATTCTTTTGAAGTAACAAAAGAATGTAAATTTTTAAATTAGGTTGATGTCTGGTGTACTGGACAACAGGTCTGAATGGGTGATTGAAGCTTGGTACATAAATAGTATAAACTGCTCTATAAATTCTACAAAATTTTGAACTAAGGTAATACAATCACCGAAACAGAATCACCTGCACATAATCACCTAGAAACATAATCACCCAAAACCATATCATTCTTTGGACGAAAATTTAAAAAAGAGAAAAATATGTGCCTAAATTTAGGGTCGCATTACTTTTCGATACGATATAAAAAGTCTTGGTTTATAGTTGCAATCATTTTAAGTGCTGAGGTAAACTAAAATTTT
Organism: Parasteatoda tepidariorum; assembly: GCF_982258835.1. Lineage (NCBI taxonomy): Eukaryota > Metazoa > Arthropoda > Arachnida > Araneae > Theridiidae > Parasteatoda > Parasteatoda tepidariorum. The sequence continues at coordinate 59,247,360 of NC_141765.1, forward strand.
TTACAGTGCATGTAGTCACATTTTTATTTACTTTTTTACTTTTATAGTCTTATTTATTACTTTATTTAATTTTTGTTTGCTTGCATTTACAAACAACACATATTTTCATACGCATTGAAATCAATTTATACCAAATCAAATCGAATCAAAAATGTTTCATTTTAGAAACAGTTTTTTACAGTGCATGTAGTCACATTTTTATTTACTTTTTTACTTTTATAGTTTTATTTATTACTTTATTTAATTTTTGTTTGCTTGCATTTACAAACAACACATATTTTCATACGCATTGAAATCAATTTATACCAAATCAAATCGAATCAAAAATGTTTCATTTTAGAAACAGATACATTTTTAGTTTATATATTTGCACAAAGTCTTTCAGAGAATTGTTATTTTGCCGATTTTTCAATATTTTTTGCATTTTTGCTACTGTTCTGAACTTAAAAATGTACTTAGTTAATCTAAACACCATAAATGATTGCAACTATACAACAAAATTATTTACGGTGCAATCAAGTCAATTGCAAAAAAGGCAGTCTATGGGTAACGTCTCCAAATTTTACTGATTTTACTTTCCTTCAAATAATTTACTTTTTTAATTATTCTCTAGCTGACTTCTCATTACGTGATTATAATAAACAAATATTACTAGATAATTGTGACTTAGGTATTAATGGATTAACAAAGATGTAATAACAATAGCGCTTTTAGTTGCGTAAAAAATTTCCTTTTTTTTTATAAATCTTCTGACAGAGAGGTTAGGCTGTGCTAAATATTAAAGCTTCTATACAACGCAAAATTAACAAAAAATAAAATTAATAAAACATGTTTTATAATCGAATCCGAAGAATTGTTGAAAATTGGGAATCAATTTTTGAAAATTAATAATGAGTATTATAAAAGAAATTGGTCGTTGATTAAAATAAAAGGTTAGCGATTCTGATTATTATTAAATTAAATTATATAACTTCAAAATTGATATCCTGTATATCAGATATCTGTTCCGTGGGGGGAGGCTCAATTTCATTTTTAATCTCCCTTAAGACTTGGTTAAAAATGTGCTATATACTGTAAAAAAATTCCGGGTCGCAATAAGGTAAAATGTAATGTCACCTTGAATTCAGCATTTTGAAAATTTCTTTCACCGTAAAACCCATTTATACTGTACTTTTTACAGGGATATCTATTTAATTATAGTGATTCTGTGATTTTACAGTAAATATTGACGTATATAAAAATTACAGTATATTACATATTTTGCTCGTAAAATTTCAGGGTCAAAAGTACCAGCACTCAGAGGGATTTTTACCCCGGATTTTTACTGAGCCTATTTTCAATGAAAACTTTTTATAATCCTTTTAATAATTCTAAATAAACTTTAATAACTGCTATGTTTTTAATCGTGGTAAACCATATGCTTATGAAATAATTTTTACTAATATGTATATTTAACCAATATTATTAGATAAAACTCAAAATTCCTTCTATGCACACCTCTTTCAAATCTGGACTAATGAAAGTTTTAAATTAAGCTTATACGTGTTATTTCGCCACTAATGATGTGAATAATGGTATTCAAGTAACTGATATATTGCTCATTATGATTATGTTAATTCCCAACTCTATTTAAATGTCAATGGAACTACTTCTTTGTTTTCAAACGCTGGACCAAATTACCGAATCATTTCGCTCGCTAAGAATGACAACGCGTTGATTTTCCTTTGAATTTTCATATTGCACCATCAACCTCTATTCCCCTCCCCCATTCCTTGCTTCAAAAATAGGGAATGAGGGGTAGAAAAGGTGCGCCAAAAGGAAAAGGAAGCGCAAAAGAAAGGAAGTGGGTCATACAAACGATCTCCTGCAGCAAAATTTTCTCGTGTGTTCTGTACAAACTATGCTTTTGTCTAACACTGAAGCCTGACATAGTGTTACAATTTTTACGTGAAACAACTTAATGCGCATGCTTGTCTACGAAAGAATATCGAATTCCTTGAGATTTGTATGGATTTTATAAATTCGATTATTCTATGGGTAATAGCATATTCTTTCATTTTTAATAACGGCCTCTTCCGTCCGAACGATATTTTCGCATACAAAGGAAAGTTTAGATACCTAGAATAAAGGCTAAGCAATGTTGAAAGTCGATTATCGACTTTCAATTATCTGATATTCCCTTTGTCTCAAACAATCGGGAATAAAATAAGAAATATCGTTTTACATTGATTACTAATGTACGGAATAGTAAAGGACTTTATAAAGTAGACTTAGAAGCAAATATTGCCAACGTTGAAACCCTAGTAAGAAAATGAATGAAACGCTAAGTCTAAAATTGCAGGCAAAAAAAAAAAATCAACTAATTAACTGATCAAAGAATGTCTTATCAACCATTAAATAAAAAATAAAACTTTATGCTTTTGAACTTTTAATTATCACGTTTACTATATATACTTAAATACACTGAAGTATATCCTAAACAAGCATACTTAAAATTTTACCTAGATAATCTACTTGATAATAATAAAATAGTATGTTTTTCTAATCTTACTTGTTGCAACTTGTTTTATCAAATAATTTAACAAATTTCATCAAATGCACGTTGTTAAAATTTGTAAACAACAAGTATTATGTATTAAATTTTTCACATACAAAAGCCATAATATATGACATTTATTTAGGATCTTAAAAAATTACTCCCAAGTTTGATAATGAATGCCCAATCAAACGTAATGAAATGGGTATGTGAAAAACTTTCCTATAAATTCAAGTGAAAAAGTTATTAGTGAAATGTTTTCAAAATGAAATTACGTTTCATACAATTTTAGCAGGTTTAGTCATATTAAAAAAAATTTATGTAAGTTTAACTTATAGATTTAACAGATATTAACTCTGTGGATGATTTATTAGTCTTAAAATGCTTATATAAATTTCAAGTCATTTAAAACGCCTGTTAAATAGCAAAATAAGAAGTTTTAAATAACGAGTCAAGTGCATCATCGAAATTTACAAAATATTACAATTAAAACTTTTATATCCGATATAATAAACTATTTAAATTAAAAAATAAAAACACAAATTTATTCATGAAAGAACAGATTACCTTTTTTAGATTAAAAAAAAGAGTAAAAAGAGTGCCGGCAATTATAACGAAATTTGACAAATCATATACTTTCGATGTCTTGCTCTTTAACTTATGCTTTTAGAAATGAAATTTTTAGCATGAGAAAAATTATTTAAAAAGGAATTACTTACTTCTTTTTGCAAAAAAATAAAATTTTATTTAAAAAATAAAATTTAATTTAAAAAATCTACTTCAAAACATTATTATGGTTAAAGCGGTTCAAACTGAAGAAAAATTTATTTGCTTAATAACGTATTTCAACTTGATGCATTCCAAAATTTGTTTAATGATATTTAAGTTCAACACTACCCATCATTTTTAATCTCTTATGGTATCGTCTTAACTTCACATGCCTTAACTCTCATGATTATAGAGCTTTCTCTTTAACAAGTACATCAATTTATCGGTTCATTTCTTCACTTTTTGAATAGTTCTTGGCACAAAAAATGGAAAAGTAAAGATAAAAAGGTCGAATTATTTAATTTTTGGTCAATATTCTACACACTTCATTTTTGAAAGCCTAATAAGAAGATGATACTTCCTGTCTGGTTTTTATTGCTCAAAAATTCTCAACTCCTATAGAAAAAAAACATTTATTACAATAAAAACAAACTTATATGATACATAGGAAAAAAGTTTAATAATACATAAATAATTAAACGCTAAATTTGTTGAACTTGAATTTAAATAAATGCTCTCAAATTAAAAAGAGATTTTTAAGAATGTTTTTAATTGCTCTTTTGAAACAACACTAAACATTAATATGCAATTTCATTTTTTTTTGTAGTAAACTGAAACTTGATATTAAACTAGCTTAAATGTAAGCATTATTTCCTTGAAAAAACGTTTATGCTACTTTCGCTTAAGAGAAGCACTAAAATTTGTGGATAAAGAAGCAAAACTTTACTAAGAAACAAAACCGGTACTTTCAGGATTTTTTTTATATATCATTAAAACTTTTTAAACTAAACAAGTTCGCTAAGACAGAAAATCAACCATCATTAGAACACAACGAATTCATCATTAGTTTACTTTAAAATAATTAAAAAAAGTTTAACGAAAATTGCACTAAAAATATATAGGGTAAAATTTTGACTAAAATTTACGTTTTAAAAAAAAATCTATTTAATGTTAACCATGCTTCTACTCAATCTGAATCCTCATATCCAATAATCAAATCTGAGAAATACGATCATTTTTAAAAATACTACATGGAGAAAAAAAATATGGTAAAATTACTGTACTGCATGGCAATAATATTTCTGGTACTTAAAAACTCAGGTTAATAAACACAAATTTACAGTATTTGAATAATTTGTTTGGTGTATTTTTAGTTTGCACATTAACGGTTTACTGGACTTTTTTAAATTATAGTTCCTATTACCACCCATTTAGTAAAAAATACAAAACTTAAAAGCTAATTTAATCAAATGAATGATTTCACGCCATGATCTAAGGTACCATGATAAAATTACCAAATTTTATTTCATATTTTGGAACTATATTTGATAGCTTTTTTCTATCATTACCAAAGTGCTTCTGTAAAAATTACCCAGCTTTTTGTTGGTCCCATACAGCCAGAAAAATGGTAAATTTTACCACATTTTTGTAGCTTTGATAGTAAGTTTTTCCTCAGTGTACGGTTTAACAAGCTCCAAAATTTTTAATAGTGCCTATGAAAATTAGCAAAGATTATCATCTCTGCCAGTATGAAATAATTTTTTTTGAGACAAATTCTATTTTATGCATGTAAAATTTCTATGCTCATAGAAAAAAATTACCATATCTATGAGTAATCAAACTTCAACGAGCATATATACTCAATTAATGGATATATTTTCTGCTTACGTCATTATATAAAACGGAACCCTGAGTAACAATTTGAGTGATATTTCTAATTGGAAAGTTGTAGATTAATATCGAGTTCTTTTTTTGACTATTATAGACAGAAATTAACTTTAAATCATTTCAAATCAGATATTTTTGCTCACAAGTAGCATCTAAGAAAATTATTTTGTAAAAAGAGAACACTATGCATTTGAAAAACACAAAATTCCGGATCAAATTACGATATAAAATGCCGGCACTTTGGGTGCATCATTAATCCATTTTTAAAGTAAAATATTTTATCATAATTTTTGCTGTAATATTTATTTAATTAAAGTTCTACAGCTATTTTACAGTAATTATCACTGCAAGAATCACAGTATATCAGATATAGAACATGGACAAGTAAAAATGAATTTTACGGTTAAAAGTACCAGCACAATGAGTGCTGGAGCTTTTTACTTTAATATTTTACTGTACATAATATTGTGCGATTGTTCTTCAATATTTTAAGGAACAATCGCACCCCTCTGCTTTAACAGGCATACGCCAACAACAACAACAACAGTACATAATATTTTCCAGAAATGTTTCAGTTATCTCCGATTAATATTAGGAAAATTTCTATTAAAATTTTAATGTGTCAAATATACAATTTGAAAATTAAAAAAGAACGCACTTTTCGTCCTGAAAAAAAATTATTATTATTAAAATAGTGAAAATAGTTTTTTCAGAAATAAGAATCAAATCCCATTTATTAAGAAAAAGTAGCGAAACATTACCAATAAGTGGAATATATGGTAAATTTGATTTTATAGTTTAGCACCACGAACCACGATGTATTTATCCTTTGCACATATGAGGATATATTAGGATATACTGAGGATATATTTGTGGAGTAAGTCATTTCAACTAATGAAATTTCGAAAAAAAAATCAAGAGTTAATTTCATCGCATCATACGCTCTCTATATAACCCGTTTTATTTACTTATTTTTTTTTCCGTTCATAGTTTCATAGTTTTCATTTTTTTTATTCGCTATACTTATAAAACATTTTTTTTATACTGAATTTCGATGAATATACTTTTTCAAATGATTGGTATAAATGCAAACTGATGTTTTAAAATTAAAAATTATTTACAGCACTAAATATATTATGCAGTATTTTTATTGAAACTAAATCTCTCTACAATATAGTAATAAATTAATATAAAAATAATGAACGAGTTTATACATGTTTTCTCAGAAACCGCGCATAAATAATTGCATTTTAATCAAAAACTATAATTTAAACATGTTAAATCAAGTAAGAAAATATTATACATTGAATAATATCAGTGGTATTTATTTTCAAAAAAGGAAAAGAAAACTGTAAAAGAATGTATTATATTTTAATTTGAAGTTTAAATGCTCAGGGATAATGTGGTTTGATTTCATACTGTTATTATTGCGATGCTTAATTACATTAAGATGTAAATCAAAAAATATATTGAGTCATTATTAAAGAGTAATAATTGAGCCATTTGTATAAATAAGTTTGAGACATTGTGCATAAATCATAATTTCTTGTGGATATGCATTTTATTTAGCTTATAACATTCTTTATATTTGAAGCTGGTGTAAAAAGTTATAGTTGCATCCTTTTCTTAATACATATGCAATCCATGCAACTTTTATTTCTATTATTATTATAAACAAAGGATTTTATTACATATGTAAGAAAGAAACAAATAATATTAATGATTATGATAAAAACAATAGTTGGCAAACAATAGGCAATGCATTTCAAAAAATACTGCTTTTCTGATCTACACTTGCTTATTCAATCAAATGATACACCCACTGAAATATATATATATATATATATATATATATATATATATATATATATATATATATATATATGTCTTATAGCTGCCCTCATTTTAAGATCGTATAAAGATGTAAATATATAGAATATTAAAAAACTCTTTTTATTTCAATGTTATATCTTAATTTTTTGATAATATTTTAATGAAAAATTTTAAATCTGATGTTAGTTTCAAAATTTTCCATCCAGACAAGGCTTTGTGGGGGAATTAATTCTAATTACTTATCGAGTATTATTTTATGCAATTGCATTATTTTAATTTTTTTATATATTCTAAAGCAATGGAAAATTATCACCTTTTTAATATTTTTTTATAATTAATGGATCAAGATGAATAAAAAAAAAACTCTTTTTACATGCATGGATTGTTAAATATTAAATAACCATTTAGATAAATGCAATTGCATTAACTTTTTTGTATCAAAATTCCTAAATTCTTGACAATAAAAATTTACAACTTTACCATTTATCTTCCAAAATTTAAATCCCAGAATTTCATATTAAACGCTTTTACAAGCAAGAAGCAAGCGGATAATTTAGTTTGCAAATTACCCCAAAGCGAGATACAGAACAAAACGTGATTCTATTCTGCATATCCGTGACAATACCTCTTTCACAAAAACAGAGGTGAAAGGGGGCAAATAGATGAGCTCAGGCAACCCCTATGTCCTGAATAGTTTGCTGACTAGTTGCCACTTTTTCAGAAAACTACAGAAGGGTGTATTTAATCCCATTTCGCGTGGGGAATAGTTGTAATTTGCAAAACAGGACATTGTAATGACCCGCTGGACACTGTCCAGCTGCGCTAATGTGTGGACTGCCACAGCTGAAGCCTCCAATGAGAAGGGTAGGGGCCCGGTACCAGGGGCGGGACAAATACGATTATGAGAGTACCTGGGGAAAGGAGGAGACTGAATCTTGTAAATCATCTCTTTGCATCATAATATCACAAAACTAACGTCTAACTATTACTAGATGCTAAACACTGCACCGTTAAGAGAAGGCAAAAGTAAACAAGGCAACGGTTATAAATTACTCACACGTCCACTTAATTTTCGTGTCCAGCAGAAGGTCCTTTCCTCTGGATCATTTGAAAGCTACATTTTGCCCATTCATTTAATCTATTGTCCGGTACCATTATTTCATCATTTTAGTGTTATGTCCAGTCAGTACAGAACGATTGCGGGGGCCAACATGCGATTTTGGTGGTCAAGACAATAGATTTTGATTGTGCTATTCTAAAGAGGAGATTCCTTAAAATGGGAAAATATAAAGCCAGGCGGGTGGAAAATTTTCTAAATTAATGCGAAAAGAGATATTTATCTAACGACATTTTCCAAGGCAGGATTGTGTTCTACAATTTATTTAGTTTTAACATATGAAATTAAACATTTTTATTGCAATAAGTTTGGTGCACACTCATTATTTTTAAAACTCTTTTCCTTCTGGAAAATAAGTTATTTCCCTTAGAAATTCACATTTATTTACACTCTAGCTGGATTAATTTGTAAAATTTGATTCAGTTTCTTTAAAGGCATGCCTGCATAATATTTAACTGGTGTTGTTTATTTCTTTTTTCTTCTTCTAAATACACAAAACGCAAAAGTTTATCAACTCTAATAAATATACAAACAAAACGCTCTCTTTTTGAAAGCAAATCAGTTACAAAGAAGTTTTAAAAATGAAATGCGCATGTATTTAACAAATGTACAAAACTCACGCGTGACTCTACAATGGAGCAAACTTCGTGTAATTTTTTAAAACTTTCAATAATAACTTTCACAAATTCTTAAAGCTGGCCTTCTAATTTTTCCTTATGGTTTTTTCTTAACTTTAAAATATGGATAAACTCTCTTTTTCCGTCATAAATCCATGACAAATGTCTTTCAATATTTTTTAAACAATTAGTTAAAAGTTGTTCATAACTCATAAAGATTTTTTTTTATTTACTTATTATTTACAGTTAACATAATTATTATTATTCAAAATTAACAAAAGTTAAATGAAAGAAAAATCTTAATTGAGTAAATAATATAATTCAAGGAAATAGCGTATGTAGCGTATAATTAGAAATAAAATTTAAACTTTCTTCCTCTTTTATCCTTTATCTTCATTTTTAAGGGACTTTGAACAGTCTCGTTTCAGTTTAAAAATTATTAAACTATCATAAGCAATCCTAATACGACTTATTACAGTCTAAAAATTTAAACAGACAATAGGGTCAATACAGTGTCAACACATTGAAACAAACTTGTTGAAGTCTTAATAAGACTGATGTCTCTTAAAAAGAAAAAATTCAAACGCTACATTTTTTTAAAAAAACAATTAAAAAAGTTATGTTAAATATATATTTTTATTTACACTTAACTAAAAAGGCCTCTTATGCTACATTTTGCTTAAAATTGGTAATGCATATTGTTTAGAACAAATGTTTCTAGAAATGCTTTCACAAAATGTTTACACAAATAAAAAAATGTAATTCGTAAAAATTCATAAAATTTATTTACATATTAAAAAAACGTTACGATTTAAATTTAAACTATTTCACGTAAAGTTTATTAAAGTTTTATTTGTAACGTAAAATTTTAAAAATTTTAATTATTTTTATCAAAAATAGTTGCGTAAAAATATTTTTAATTATTAAAAAAATTGTATTTATTAATATATGAACGAATTTTTAATATTTCTCTGAAACTTCTATTATAAGCATTCTTTAAAATGTGCTTGCGTTTAACAGCTAAAAAATAAATACATATAAAAAATTTAAAAATAAAAATAAAATTCTTTTTAGAATTTTAAAAATCTGCAGATCCATCGTCACTTAAAAAAAGCTAAAATAAACTTATTAAAGTCAAAGCAAAATTTTTAACTTTTTATCAATTAGCAAAACATTGCATTAACAAAATATTGTGCCCTAACAAACTTTTTACACCATGGTTAAATTATTTCGTAATTAAATATAGTGTAAATTAGGAGATTATTTTTCTTTCTTCTTTTACCTCATGCAGCCCATTATACCGTTATATGTTAACTCCAAATGTGGTCTTATACTATCTTGAACTAGTTTATACTAATAAGAGAATTGCAAAGTTAATAGCTGAAAATTATTCCCAAATCACAGAAGCCATGATTGATACATTCCCGGGAAAACTCGTAATTCTGTGAATGTAACTTTTTCCGGAGAAATTTGACATGTAAATAGTCATTCATCCATGTAATTGTTCTGGTCCTATACTAAAAATCCCCCATATTGAATAATGACACTTATATAAACGGTCACAATTAAGTCAACAATATAATTATTTCACTCTTACACCAGAAATGTTGGTATTCCGCAGTGATATATTCCTTTGACTTATTTTCTCCTTACGATTTTTCCATCTGAATAATTCTGAATATCGATATTTACCGAGGCAAGTGAAATAATGATACTTTAGGACAATATCTCCTCCAACTTTCATTATACTATTAATGTCAATATTTGCTACTGTCGGAGAAAAATAATGAAATTTATTAAATTTCTTGGAATATTCACTAAAACGAAATGATATTCACTAATTTTGGTCTTAAACAAATGTAAAGTTCCAAGTATAATACTTTCTCAATTTTTCCTATTAATTTATGAAATACCTCATAAAATTTCAAAGTAACAAACCATTTTAATCTAATAGAAAAGTAAGATGCGTTTTATTTACCAACTTTTATTATATATTTTCATCCGAACTAATATTAATTTTAAATAATTTTATTTGAGATCAAGGTTAAAAATTAGAGGCTAAATAAAGTATGTTTTAAGAAAAATAAACCCCTAAATAATAAAAGATAGTTAAAATAATGCTCTTAATTAGAAACTTAGAAACTTAGAACTCCCTCGAGAACTTTAGTTTTACCTAAAATTTAACTAATCAACATGTTTTATGCTTGATTTAAATATATACAAGTCTTCAGGGAGTTTCCAACTAACTCTGGGAGTAGAACTTCCTACGTCCAGAAAGAATTTGGCCACCATTGGTCAGCTAGATGACTGACCCAATCGATGCCCGCTCCTGGTATTACGTGAAAGGTGGAAGAAAGTTAAATTAAAATTTTTGAGACTAATCAATAGGCTTAGGCTGTCTTATTCTATTGTTCAAATATAGTCAAATTTTGTATTGCGAGAAATGAAGCTAGATTTTAAATTTTACGCAATTCACTAATAACTGAAGTAAAATTCTTATTTATAAACCTTTTGATATGTCTAATTATATTTAGAAAATAGTGACATATACCATATATATTACAACTTTAAACATATTTTATTTTATGTTTTAGAAAATGTCGTTTCAACGAGCTGTGGCAAAAGGAGATTCTTCTAAATGTTAAGTTTTCAGCTTTTTCTGCATGAAATAACTGTAATTTTCCATTATCTCTTTAGTACAAATCACTTTATAGAAAGATTTGAAAGCGAGTTAAGACAAGTGGAGATAACATTAATTAATCTAATACCCGAATTTTAAAGCTACTGTGTTACATTTACATCTACAATTAAGAAACGAATACTAATTTTTTGTAATAAAATTTTTTAGCCATTTGCATAAATGCGATCAAGAAAAAAATCTATTCAGAATTTTAAAAAAAAGTAAAACCCACTTTAAAATTACAGATAGCACTTCTGCTTGTAGACACCATGCCTAATTACACCGTACCATTTTCGATTTTTTTTTTCAATCTAATGTGGCATGCATAGAAATATAGAAAGCATAGTAAATTAATTGCACATCTGGATTAAAGAAAGGAATTAAAAAAATTCAAAGAATCGAAAACCAGCCTAAATCAGTCATAAAATTAAATAACAATGAAACTAATAAATACCTCAAATATTTTTTAAAAATTTGTTTTGAAAAAAGATAATTTCTTTACATTATGAATCTATTTTTCAAAGATGCAAATTGTTATAATGTTACTTAAACATTGTATTTTTGAAGTGTTTTATTGCTTTGAAAATTAGCCGAAGAGAAATTTCATTTGAATTGAAAATAATGTATGTTTTATCCTGCTTAAAAAGCAAAGTCATAACATTCTTCTTAAATGATAGCACTTTATAGTACTGAAAACACTACGTTCTTTTCCTATTAAAATTATTTTCTTATATTTCATCAATATACAATTGTACCTTCTTCTTCTAACTACTTTCGTAATAAGTTAATAGACATTTAAAGCTAGTAAAAAAAATGCTAAATTTAATTTCGAAATGTAGCACTTCTTATTCTTAAAACTAAATTTTAAAACATCTTTTAGAGTTCTCATTTTTAAGAAAATGAAATCATGACATGCCAAACTAAAATCTGTGAAATTCCATATCAAGGAATCAAAAATTAAGGTGTGAAATGACTTAAATGAATACCATTGTCGGTGATGATTAAACAATAATTAAAAAACTACGATGAAAAAGGTGAAGCAAACTCAAAGCTAGATAAAATTTATGACAAGTATATACTTGAATTAAAATGCTGATGCACTTTAAAGTAAGAAGATTTTTGTAGAAAAAAAATATTCGAAGTTGTAAACCTACTTAAATTTTTGCTATTTTTGATGGGTTCATATCACCCAATTTTTTTTATTTCATTTACAATTACACAGCAGCATGAAAACTATTACGCCATAATATCTAAAATCATACATTTTATGAGAGTGTTAATTTATCTTTTCAGGTCATTTAAGCATTCTAATTGTGATTATTAAATAAATAGAGCTACACAAAATAATAGAGAAATATTTTTTTAAATTTTGTGGCAATATAAATTGCACGTGGCGTCGCACTGGTTCTAATTCTGTATAAAAACTAAATCTTAAATTACATATACTATATAGAAAGTTCAAAAAATAACTGAAAACATACGCAACGTTTGTAAAACGTTGCAACGTTAATTGCTGAAAAATAATTGGTCAAACAAACAGTAACTAACATTTGCTTATCAGCTTCCAATACAATAAATTGGGATATCTTTCATAGTCACAGAGTTATGCCAGTTTCAATTAAGATATACGACTGGATTCGACACATTTTTTTTAAGATAGGCTAAATTACAATTTTAATTTTATGTTTGGTAATCAGAGTCTCTAAAATTATAAATTTTAAATAAATTTTAAGGATTTGTAAAATACTTTTCCAAAATAAAGGTGAATTTGAGCTTAAAAACTACGAATGTTTATGTCATGCTAATAGCTATTTAACATATTGTAATGGATAAATATCGAAATAATTTTTTTCCAGATAAATAATATAGATGCCTGTGGTTAGAACTAAAACCTTTTAAAAGTTTAAAATACGCAATTAAACAAAACTAAAGATATTGTTCAATATTGATTTTTAAAAAGAAAAATTATAAATATTCTTACTTAAAGCTTGATAAAAATGAAAAATGCATACTTAGACCTTAGCTTTCAATTCAAAACAAACGAATTTTAACATCAATTTTTTCAGTAATATAAATTAGCGTAACGAAATTTTCTCAAAATCAGCGCTATTATAAAATGTATTTAAAATGTAATAAAAGCCTGAAATATAAGAAAATTCTGACAATAATTATTCAAGAATTAGTTTTTGAAAATGAATTGGTCTAAAGCATATAATTAATACAAATAAAAAAAAGTTTAACATATTACAAGCTAAGTAAAAACCATTATAATTTTGTTTCCAGGTGTTTACTTCTTGTTTCAGTTTCAACAGTCAGTATAAGGTAAAACCATAATAATTTCTTTTCTAAAAATTAGAGAACAAAAATTTAAAGAGTTTTTGACAGCTAAGGAACAAAAGTTCAAAGATAGCTTATAAAAATAATTCGTAAAACTTTCGTCAAAATTGGTTTTTTTCACCCAGTTGAATAACTTAAATAATTTAAATTAAATGAGCATGAAAAAATATTTTTGATTTATAAATACTATGATATCTTATAAATATACTAAGGTTCTATTATGACACATAGCGTATAATTTAAATTTCTATCTAATATATTATTCCCAACCTTAAATAACAATAACAATAATGCTGCAATAACAAGCGACATTAGACAAGTATATAAAAATATAAATTCTATTTTTTGAAAAAGATGTAATGGGAATTTTGCCAAAATACATCAATAAATTAAAAATCACAAAATTAGGCACTACAGTACAGAAAAAAATAATACAGTGCAAAATAAGTTAATAAAGAGCAGAATAAGGTAATACAGAATAAGTTATTGTTATTTGTATAACTAGAAAAAGAACAAGAAAACAATATTTACAATTCTAACTTTAGTAATCGAAAGATAAAATCTCGCCATGGATAAAATCTCAATGGATCTGAAATAAAAAAATTCGCATCATCGACTTAGTTCCTATAAAATATTTTCAATCAAATTTTTCAAATATAATTCTTCCATAATATTTTCCATAATCTTTCAGTGCCCAATTTTTCTCTTAAATGATAAGTGACTTTGGACTACACATAAATATATACATATAAATATATACATATAAATATATACATAAAAAATTTTATATTTTGTATAACTGAATACTGGAAAATCAAAATTTTCATTACATACTAAATCAGGACAAAAATCAGGACTTATACGCATTTCACCACCTACTACCTATTTTAAAAACATCTTCATAATGTAGTTCTTTTTTTACGTAATATACAGCAAGATAATTTTGCAATAAAAAAATCACAATGTGGAAAAATACTATTTTATGAGTATAATAAAGATAAATTAGATTACAGTGCAAGTTTAAAAATTATCTTTGAAAAATAATGTATTATCAATATTTATAATATCAATACTTTTTCATAGTTCTACAAATGCAATATATGTTTTAAATCATAAGCAAAAATAAACTTTCGGGCATATTTGCTTTTTGCAGCTAAACGCTAGTGTTAGGACGTCGAGTTTTTTTTCCTTCTCCGTACTTAGGTATTGCATCAAACATAGTGTATTGCACTTTTTTCTCAACTAGGTTTACGTAGTAACATTCATATTTGATGCGGTACAATGAATTCCTACTCTTGTAATATGAAACTCTAAATTCAACTAAAATCATCAAAAACATACCTCAAGCAGTTATATGGCCAAGCAACCTTAGAAAATTCTTATTATCTAAAAAGTCTCGGACAAGTTTAGAAAACCTGCTAAGCGTTCCAAGTTATATGAGTCATACATTAGATTGGGCCGAAAAAATAATATTATTTTATAAGCGCTATACCTAATTATAATTTTAAAATTGACTAACATCTTCCGGTCGAGCAATTTTAAGAGAGTAAAATTTATGAAAACTGAAGAAAATTAAATTTTCCTTAAATTTTTTAATACTACTTAAAATTGCACAATCGAGATGCTATAACTTATTGTATGCTTAATTTATTGCATAGAGAAGTGAAATACGTTAAAATATTATCATTATTTTAATGCATATTGGTCAAGTGATGTGGTTGAAAAACGCGAAATAAGTTTTTTGCTTTTTACCGTCATGGCTTATCAACTATCACATAATGAAACAAAATAGATAATTACAGAGCAAGGTTTTGAATGGTTCAAAACTTGGCCTGGGGAAGCATCCTAAATAGCTAATTACTAAAACACGGAAGACAAATGTTTTTTTTTTTCGATATTGTTTTCTAGAACAATTTAAATTCTCAATTGAAAAAGCATGTTCGTCCGTTTTTCTTTAGAATCCTATCCTTAGTATCTAACTACAGAATTATTTTACTAATAGCTGTTTATCATAATACCTACACTGCAAAAAAAAATTCCGGATCAAATTACGGAATGAAATACCGGCATTTTTGCTGCATCATCCATAAAATCCGTTTTTACAGTATTATACCGTAATTTTCATAATAATATTTATTTAATTAGATTGCTTTAGTGATTTTACAGAAATTATTACTGTAAAAAATTACGGTCTGTCAGCATTTTGCGTCGTACGGATTCGTAACAAGTTCCGGTAAAAATGGATTTTACGGTAAAAAGTACCGGTGCCGGTACTTTTTACCTCAATTTGATCAGGAATTCTTCACAATGTAGGAATTCGTGCAATTGTGATAATGACGAAGAATTATTCAAGCAGAAGCTAAATGTGCTTAAAAGAAAAGTTGTTTAACTTTTGGGGCGTCAGTAACTAGTTTGACTCATTTTTGCAAATTAAAAAAATTTTTGATGCATTCATTTTTAGTCAAAAAATTATATTAATATCAATAATCAATACAATAAAGAAATATAATCATCTTAAAAATCAATATCATCCTGATATGTTTCGAGTAGCACTGGGCGACAATGGGGGAATATAAAACAGGAAGCTAGCCCAAAAAATTATTTTATTTTAATCGGCACCATCGAAATTTATTTCAGGAGCAACAAAGTATCGTATAAATTTTCTTTCATTGTCGGTTCATTTTAATTATAAAATTCTCATGAGCCATGTCTCTTGCACTACTGTCATTTGCAGTCATAACTAACTATAAATTTTCTGCGTGATCAATAAACACATATTTGCATTCTTGAAAAAAGATGTTAACCATCAATAAAATGTGTGTTCTTTCTTATGTTGAAACACGTATGCACGAATCATTTAAAGATGGATGAAACAATTTTTTTTGAATTCTCAGAAGGTTTGAACTCACATGATTTACAACCTTATAACTGTTTCTTGACTGAAGTTAGCCATATAGAAAGCGACAAATATGCCAAGGATTATTTAATGCGGTTGATTGAAGTTACCTACTCATACGAATCAGGTTATTAATATTATTTTATTACTACATTTTATTACAAGCAGAGACCTAAAGTGAAATAGCACTTAAACACGTCAAGCTTTCGTCAAAATGAATCTGGCTTTACCATGATTGTATTGATTTTTGATTTTATAATTAAATTAATGATAATTAGGTGAATTGTTCTGTAGTTTGACAATGAAGGGTAAGATATTTTGTTCGATGGTCTAGGGCAGGGATGGGCAAACTATTGCCCACGGGCCAACTGTGGCCAGCTGGAAGGTTTTATCCGGCCCATGGATCGAATTTTAACTTGCTAATTCGTGGGGAATATAAACAATATACATTATACATCCATTTTCTTGTCTACTATGCTAAAAGCTATTTTTGTTCTTTCTTTTTCAACAAAGTACTGATGACCTTTTTTTCTTTCCCTATTTTTGTTCTACAAAACATAAATTGATGGAAATAGTTAGTACAGACAGCCTCAATAGGTAAAATGTTGAAAGCAGAAGTTCTTTATAGAATAGCCGTAGATTGGCTCCAACGAGCGTTTGTCTTTCTCGAGGAGCACACATATGGAAACTAATATAGGTGAATTGTACTTCACATGTGGCACACCGAGCATTTTATGCTCCCAAGGAGCTGATTTTTCTGCCGGTGTGAGTTCTAACATTATTTATTGCGCATGGAAAGATTGCACACATATAATGTAATTGTAAAACCCGGAAAATCAGGGCTATGTTTGCTTCATTTTATATATGTGAACAAGTGTTTTCAACTATAAACCTTAGAAGAAATTATTTCAGAAGAAGACTAACAGACAAGCATTTAGCCTCGTTCCTTAAAATTAGCACATATAATTTCAAACCTCAATATAAGAAACTTTTAAAAATGAAATACCAATTTCATTCATCGCATTAAATATTTAGATTGAAAGTAGTACATTGTTTTTTCTTTTTTTTTTAAAGTTTTAACTCGGCCCGCCAAACGTTTTTTTCTCGATTTTTCGCCCTCGGCCAAAAAAGTTTGCCCATCCCTGGTCTAGGGTAAGATATTTTGCCAGACAGTCTTTGAGATATATTGTTTTTCTTTTTTGGAGCAGTAGAGGAAAAAATGAGATAGCATGTTATTTTTCCCTCTACTACTCCAACTTCCTCTTTAAAACTTATGCGCTGGACACTTGTTTCCATGACAATTTGATTCTCTCTTTCAAACTGCAGCGAAAAAAATATTTGGTATCGGCAGTTAGTTCCGAAGACGGCAGTTAGTTCCGAAGACCCGAGGCCTTTGAGGCCTTCAAAAACCTGCAACCTAATTAAATTCTTCATCCCATTAAACTATTATTGTTTATTAAAAAAATATTATTCTGTCGTAAAGGGTGGCAAAAAAACATAATGTTTACAAATTTTCCGATACTACTAGCTGACTCAATAAGAGAATACCATTTTCGTAGCATTATGGAAAATTTTAGAACATGGTAGAGAAAATTGGAAGAATCAGCATAATCATCATGTTTTAAATAATTCGTATTTACAGGGGCAAAAAATCTAAGCTAGAAGAAATGTATTTCGATATCAAAACATTCGAGCTAAAATCTTAAAATCAAAGTGACTTTAAAACATTTAAAAATTTCTAAGACTCGTGAAACTTTTGTAAAACTCTTAACTTTTTCAAGACCGGCAGAAACCCTTCTGAAAGAAATTGAAACTAAGCGTACTGCTTATTATCTCACCCAGAAATGGTGAGGTTATCTAATAGGGCAATTGAGTAGCCACAGCTTGGAAACTTGAAAAAAATTGATATAATTCCTGTTTTTTATTCACATCGAGCAATCAGAATGCATTGAATCAATGATAATATTTGAACGTATGTACTAACCTTTTTTAAGCCATGAAATAAAAATAAAGAACTATCGCAACCTGATTGTTCAATTTCAAAGGGTATTAAAAATTTAAGAAAAATTTTTATTTTATAAATTTTAAGTGCAATGCACATCCAGAAGATATCAAACGATTTTAAAAATGCTTATACCAGTTTTATTTTTTTTTTATAAGGGATCTTTTCCTCGCTCATGTGTTTTGAAAATAAAAACTTTCTTTCTTTTTTGGACCCACGCTACATACAGATTGCCACTTGATAGTTGTTAAATAATTAAATTTATGATAAACTACTAAAATTAGATTGAAACTATCTTCCAATGGCTTTTAAGCCAGGTTCTTACAATTTATCTCACATGATAGTTAATATAAATTGTTTTATATAATCTCAACAGAAATCCCACCCCACACTTAGTTTAATGCCTAAATATCTGCAGAATAAGATTTCTGTTCTAATATCTTGTGGTCCCAAAAGAGATATCCATTTTAGCATTTCACGAATCTCATACCGAATTGACATATGTCCAAAAGTGGTCCCAAATCCTTGGACAGCACTAGTAAATTCTCAAGACAATTGCTAATTTCATATAATAATATGCTTTTGTTAAAAACTTGGACATTTAATACGACGAGAATAGTTTCGATAAATATTCGTGCAAACATATTTATTTAAATAAATTATACCTCATAATTGTTAATTAATTTATTAATTTATGAGCTTTAAATTTATTTGAGTGATAGTGTCATGACAATGTCTAAGTTTATGAATAAAGTCCAGTGCGTCTAATAACAAAGTACTATTTTTTTTCTCTATTTTTCATGCTTCAAACAAACTAATCTTCATGAAATCGATGTTTGTAACTTAACAATAAGTTTTAAGCTTAACAATAAGTTCTAAAGGATTGAAACGGTTAAGTGGGCCTTGAAAATTATAAAAATAGCTTTGATTCTAAAACTTTTTAACTCTGATACTAATAATTTTATTTATTACTAATATATACATTAATAGCATTACATTACACATTACATTACGCACTACATATATATTACAGCATAATATATTCATCATGTGAAATAAAACGGTGTTAAGTTTCTCATTATTTAAATTGCAACTAGTATTTCCTTTAAATAATTTCAATTTTTAAAATTTTTAATCTCAAATTAAGTACATGAATTGATACATGATACGATGCACATGAGTTGATACATGAATCGATTTTCGGATTTATGTATTGAATTGCAAATTACGCTAAATAAACCAATTTTGTGTTATTTTTATTTTATCAAACTAATAAACATTTAAATTTTTTATCTTTATAACAGACATAATTCTATCATTTATATTTTGTAATATTATATTCTACGCAAAAATATATATCTAGACACATTTTAAGCATAATTTGTTTTAAACTGAATTTAATAACAAAAAGCTAAAAATTGAGAAAATTGACGAAGAAATTCGCATACACACACGCACACACACACACACACACACACACACACACATATATATATATATATATATATATATTGTATTCAAATTAAAATAACAATAAGCTTGCGGGAGAGACTACCAACAAAGAAAACAGGCATACATAAAAAAATTAAGCAATGTATAAAAATGAATGCAATAATTTGAAACAGATCTTTCAAAAATGATTATAAATGACGTGGTTTTAAGTAAGCGGCGATCTTTGCTCAACCAGTATAGCATGACCCTATTTAATTAATCAACATTGTATGAGCTTATTTAGACGTACATAAACATTTGCGTAAGAAAATTAAAAATCTAATAGCATTTGATGGAATACTAAGAATTTCGAAATATGATTCCTTAGAACTTCGGTAGGGTTATTTTTAATTCGTGTAGTGAATTTTAGATTGAACACGCAACTTTTAGAAGTTTCAAAATCGAAGCATTAATAAATCAAATCCTTTACTTCAAGACAGTGAATAAATGGAATTTTCCTTCCAAACTCATGTTTTCATTTCAAACTAAACCAGAAAAGATTTTCAAGAGCGAAAACTTATCCCCGGAAAAGTAAATATATAATCAGCTAAATAAATTACTGTTTTAGTTTACCCCAGATAAATTTTAAATGTATGTATAAATAACAAAGTTTTTAAGTTACACAGAATTGGAAAATTTGTTTATGCAAAGAAAGTTCCAAGCTAGAATAATTTTTGATAATTATTTATTATTTTACATACTAATAGCCGAAAAAAGTTTTGAATTGGTATATACATTTTGCATCATTTTAAAGATTATAATTTTATTTGTCAAAATACTAAATTTTAACGAAATTGATAGAACAGTTCCTGAGAAATCAAATTTTAAAGAAGTCGCACATTTAAAACTTTAATTTTTCAGGAACTCAATTTTTCGACCGATTTTATTCAATCTTGTGTTTTGCAGTACAAAATTAAATTTATTAAAATTATGTTGAAATTTTTATACCTTACAATTCGAAAATTTTCAACTGTTATTAAATAAAATAATAAAAATAATAAATAGCTATAAAAAATTATTGTTACGTGGAATTATCTTTAAGTAAACGAATTTTATGATTGTGTACAAAAAATTTTTTATTCGCTTTAAAAAAATGTGGTGAAATACGCAAAAAGTAAAATTAACATTAAGGGGTCAATTTGGTTATTTGGGTAGAGTGTGCCGTTTTCTTTTCTTTCTTTTTGTCCCCTTCGGTACATCACTAAACTTTTTAATGTACAATGAGAAAACAACAATGCAATTTTATGCATGTTTCGTTTTCAAATAACTTACTACTTTCAGTTTTTAATTTTTATTTTTCACTCTTTGTAAATGTCGGTATTGTATTTCCCTTGAATCTCACATAATTTTGGAATTTAACTGTTTTTAACTGGCATTTTTGACTGTTTGTGGCTCTAAATTTTGTGCAATTCATGCTCTTATTTAACAAGACAAACACAGGTAAGGGTTTTTATTTAATTCGTCATTTAATACAAATATAGAAAATAATGCAGAAAAAATCGTGATTGTGAAAGTAATATTAATTAACTTGTATTTTAAATTAATTGGTATCGATCATTTTGGGAAATCATAATGCTTAGTTAATTGGTTGAAATTACATGGAATCAAAACTTCTTTTTAATGACTTTCTTTAAAAATTAATTAAAAACTTCCCTTTTAAATATAAGTATCCTCATAAATAACGTACGTCAGTTAAGAAAAAATCATCAATATAATACCAAATTATATAATTTCAACAATTTTTACAATAGCAGAAACACATTTAAAAGTTTTACTTAAAACTGTCGGGAGTCTCTAAACTACGGTCCATCCGCGTCACGTGTCAAGCAAATAGTAGCTGCCTTGACATGTTACATATTTGGTCTTGAATATATTTATAATTTTCCAAAATAATTATTAAAAGAAGCTCAATAACTTTATACAAGTTGAAGTTCAGAATTTTAATTTCAATTAATAAATGACCTTGGCTCTGAAAAAGTGTACTGAAAGACGCAATCTCACCAACTGGCAACTTTCGGGCATTTTCAAACTTCAGTAAACTGATATGATAAACCAGCTGATGATAAAATGATATAAAATATTTACAATACACAACCAATAAGGAAGACAAGGGAATAAAAACGATTTTTAAAAAAGTAGATTTTTGCCCTCAAATCATAAGTTTTTTTTTTCACTTTGAGTAGTTTTTCGTACATTTCTAAAGCCCCCAGAGAGATGATCCCTTTCCTTCACAATTAGTACATTTGCTGGCTCTTCATCTTTGTGGTTTAGAGACAGAGTTAGTATTGCCCCAAAGCTAAAATGTTTGGAGACCACTCATCTATAATTTCAATGTGGTTTTGCCCCACACGTGACGAATAAATTAATTAATATGTTTGTTAAAACAAGAATATTTCATAAATATATGCCGGAAATATCCAAGTTAGAAAGTATCTCAGTGAGTAATTAAAGATAATTTTATCCTTATTCATCAAAAAACCTGAGTGAAATTAAAATTTATGATTGTTCTTTTGACTTGTAACCATCCATCATCATAAATAACCATTGGATTTAAAAAACATTATTATTCAATCTCAAGAACGTTACTTAGAATATCGATTCTAGGTCTTATTTTAAATCATTCAGTAATTGGTATACGAGCTAATAAGTATGTCGTTCAAGGTATAAGGTACCGGCCCAAGATACAACGTTAGCATGCACTTTACACAACATGACATGTGATTGCCAAGGTGGTTCAAATATTTACACTGGTCTGTGAGGTACATGCGGTCCTAAGTATAACATTCCCCTCCATAACTTACACAAATATGCAATAAAACATTGTTATTTTATTTTGGCACTCTGTAAAACTTAAAATATAAAATCGAAAAGAATTTCATAAGGTCAATGTAATTTTAAAGTGTTTATCTCCTACTTGAAAAACAAATGAAAATTTATTTCTTACATTATAAAAATGACAAAATTCATAACTCGAACTTTTTAAAAAAGGAGTAAATTAAATGTTAAAAGTAAGTACATTTTTTACATTCACTAGTAAATTTTCTACTACAGCTATTATATTATTAATAACTCAAGGTACTGTTTTCTCGGCCACATTTAACACTGTCTCATTTTTAATCATGTTCAATCCATATAATTGGAGAGAGCATCTTTACGTTTTTGTAATGCTTTTTGTTCTCAATTTTTACTCTGAATGTAACTTTGTTGACAAAGTATAATCGTAACCACATAATCTCTACCAGAAAAATAAATGGAATTCACCTTTGAAGATTAAATAGAAGTTATAATTATTATAAGTTATATTTTATTGACTTATATATTTAAGTTATATTTTATTGACTTTTATAATATCAATATTAAAAAGCATTTTTTCCAACAAAGAATTTTATTGCTAAGTTGCAAATTTAAATTGATATGTCTTATCGCAAGAAGACGCATTTACCTATATGAAATTTAAAACAAAAATCTTACTTTGGACTGAGAAAAAAAAAGTATGGTCAAAAATATCGGAATATAGTAAAATTTACCTTGTTTCTGTCTCTATGGGAACACTAAAAAAGACTTGGTACTTTTTACCGAAGAGCTTTGGTAATGATTTTGGTGAAATTAACTATGCAATTTGATTTTGTAATACTTAATAAAATTTGGTAAATGTGATGAAATTTGGTATTTTTAGCATGATTATTTAGAGCATGGCATAAAAACCGGTAAGATTTATGCAGTTTTGTATTTCTTTCTAAATAAGTGGTAATAAGAACAGTAATTTTTAAATCACAATTTCCTGTGAATCGTTACCATATGAGTGGGACAAAATTAATGGCTTAAACACCCTATATTTTAGTTACCAGAATTATGTTTAATTTTTCTACCAGAAAAGTTATTGCAAAGCAGTACGGTAGTTTTACCAGAATTTTTTTCTCCGTGCGATCTCTACAAATATCTAAGTTGAATTATTCAGGTTTTATATGTATACTTGGAAGAAAAAATTTGACTTTTAGATTTTTAAACTTTTTCAAGAAGGCTCGTGTCAAAATTAAAAAAAAATTATTTTTGGATATAACGCAATAAAAAATGCAATTTTATTTACAATTTAATTTAAATCAAAAGTAAACAAAGTTCTTTTTTAAAAAATTTTAACTTTTATTTTAAATATATATGTAAAAATATTTACATATTTTTAACACATTGTATAATCTTAAAAAATTTCTTAACTATAATTCTAGTAGAAATTCTTTTCACTAAGTTTCCGTTCTCTTTTTATGTAATTAGAATTTTATTTTAATTAAATCCAGAAAATATTAAACTATTTTATTTTAAAAACTAAGGCTTGTCGTGTAATGGTGCAAATTTAAAACCTATAATTAATTCATATTAAATTGTTAATTAAACAATATGTTTCATAAATCAACCAAATAGTAAAATTTTCTCTTTCTGAATTTAGCCTCTGTTCTCATCTTTTTACTTTAATCTAGTGTCTGATTATTGTATTTTACTTCTTACTATCCCTATTTTTGTATATCCCTTATAATAAGTTGCCATTTTGCATATTTTTATTTTTAATATACATTCTTATAGATCAAGCAAACTAAACAAATTTTATTTTATGTATAAATACTCTACTATAAAGAATACTTATGCATGTATATACTAATCATAACTAGCAACTAAAATTCCTCACGAGCTACTTATTTAATGTATGAAAATTCTTTATAAGCTGCTTGAATGTCTCCAAATCTATGACACCAATTTAGAAATATCTGTAAATACACCAATTTAGTAAAATTTGAAAATCGAGACAACCATTTAAAGGGTGTTAATTTAATTTGTTAAATCATCTGGTAACTCAATAAAAGTAACTCAATAATAAAATAGAAAAGGATTTTCTTAAATTTGCAAATCTGAACAATTTTGTATTTTATTATGTCCAAGTATGACCACTATCAGCAAGCTTTAATAAATCGTCGAAAATTTTAACTATAGTTAGAAAAAAATATGAACCAGTTAAAGAAATAGCTTCTCGTTTTGCCCACATGCTAAATTTTGTACGAATTTTGAATGGAATCACCATTTTTAAAAGCTTTACTCATAGTTTTTCAAACAGAGTTTTGACGCATGAAATTTTCCTGTTAACAGAGAGCAAACGTCTTGCTACCTTGCACTGAGCAGCAAAAAAAGTATGGTTAAAACTAACTGATGGTAAAATTTACCGTGCTTCTAGCTCTACAGCAGCACCAAAAAGCACGATGATTAATATCGAAGGGCTTCGGTAATAACTTTTTGGCAAAATTAACACTGAAATATCCAGCAATAATCAAACGTCGGTAATTTTAACAACGCTTGCATAGTTTGAGATAACTGAAAATATTCAATTTGATAACTTGTATTTTATTTAGGAAACAGTTGCAAACTATGTTTCGCATCGGTTAATTATGTTTTTCCCTATATAAGCTATAAGTTAATATCTGCCAAAAAATGTGCGTTTATAAATGTACAAATGCCAGGATGAGGCTAAACTAAATCAGTAGCTTATGCATCAGAGCTGTAACAACATACTAAAATGGAAGTGTACAAGTAACGGGTTCCAATCCCATCACAACACTGGAGGTATTAAGTAATTTAAATTTATGTATTTACTACTACACATACATATACAGACTTCTGTGTTCATTAAACGGATGGGAGACTATTTATATCTGTCTCCGAAAGAACCGAGGGTGAGCGGTATCATTCCTCATTAAAATATTTTACCGTGAAGTGCTCGACTAAATGCAACCGTGCATAAAGTGCATCCCTAGCTGCAACTATTTTCTTATATTTATTTATTTATTTTTAAGCACATGTGTGTAGGCTTTTGTGCTCAGTACAAAGCTGTGTTTGTATGTCATTTAAATATACCACAATTTCAAATGAAACATAGAAGTGTTAACAGATTATTACCATTCTATTTGGAAAAAAGCATAGACACCAAAATATTAAAATTACCAAAATAGTAAAGAGAGCGACAATTTTGGAGAACATTATCAAGATACTTTAGAGCAATGCATAAAAATCATTTATTAGGTAAAATTTACTTTTCAGTTTTGTATTTATTGCAAAATAAATGGTTATAAGAAGTATATTATATGTAAAAGATAACAAATGAATTATTTAAATTCCGAATTTTTTGGATTAACCACCAGAATTATCGTTTCCTTTACCAGAAATGTTTTTACCATACAAGTATGGTTATTTTTTCTTCGTGTAGGATAGTCATAGAAAATGCATATCTACTTATAAGAATTACAGTGAGCAGTGTTTTATTCTGTTTTACATTTCTGTTATATTCTGTTTTGCATTTCGTTCCTACAAAAAGCTCTTTTTTTAGGAACGAAAACAAAAATTTATAAATAAAATTTTTGTGTATTCATTTTGTTCTTTTTCTTTTTCGAAAGTACAATGAAACACACACAAAAGTAAAATCAAGTCTAAATACGTAATTTTGGTCCTTCTTATTTAATTTTCTTGACAAATAAAATGTGCTTAGAAGTGTGAAACTAACTTTGGTGAATTTCAGCGAAACGTTTTAACTGCCAAAATTGGGCTTGATTATAAGCCATTATGAATATGAAACTTCGTTATGAAAAATTTTAGCTCAACTTAAAAAAGCTGTAGCTTTTTTCAAATATACATATTGTAATTTCACACTATTTTATGAGCTTGGTTGAACTAATACTGATTTTTGTTTAATTACTATAAATAGTTATTTTTATGTGCCTGTTATCTGAATTAAAAAAAAATAAAGACAAATGTTTAGATTGTAACATTGAGTGTTTCCAAATTTTTTTAAAAATAATTTCATAAACTTCTTAAAACATCTACTTTTAATTACATTTTTTTTTCTTTTTTGTTGGACATTTTAACCGACATCATTATCAAGATGCTAATGACGGTATTTTGCAAATTAGCTAAACGATTATCGCTCTTTTTCAGTCATATTATTTCTGCTTTTATACGCTGTGTTCTGCTACATTTTTTTTAATCTAAAGTTTGAAAATATCTTATTTTAAAATTTCGTACATAATCAAAATATCCAGTCCGTATTCTTGTACAGTGTGCCAAAAAAAAAACGGATCATCCAGAATAACTTTTAATCTCATGATCGGATCTTCATGTTCTGGACTAAATCATAATGGTTCAAGGGGTGATCTCCAATATGCTAATTAATTAGATCAAA
The DNA here is from genome assembly GCF_982258835.1 of Parasteatoda tepidariorum. NCBI lineage: Eukaryota > Metazoa > Arthropoda > Arachnida > Araneae > Theridiidae > Parasteatoda > Parasteatoda tepidariorum. The sequence continues at coordinate 59,274,518 of NC_141765.1, forward strand.
CGATATTTTAATTTGTGAAATTAAACACAAAAACGTACTTTCTCCGAATAAACATGCCTTTTTTTACAGCAGATTTGGACTTCTGACCTCTTATATGGGGGTAGCAGAAATCTGGTAAATATGGTCCCCACTGTTTCGTTAGGAGTGTGATCCAAAGTTTGGACCTCCTATTGTTAATTTTGTTTTTTGCTTATTTCGAAAACTTTTTAAGTGAATTCAAAAAATTTTGTACACAATTATAAAATTCGTTTAACCAAAGAATTCCAAGCGAAAAATAAATTTTAGTAAATATTTATCATTTTTTACTATTTTATTTAATATTAGTAGAAAAAAAATTTGAATTGTAAGGTACACAATTTTTAACATAATTTTGAACCATGTAATTTTACCTGGTAAAATACAAAATTTGTGCAAATTTACTTGAATAATTCCTGAGAAATCGAATTTTAAATATTATACGACTTTTTAAAATGTATGATTTTTCTTAATATACTATTTTTTTTAGATATGCTATTTCTTTAAACATACATTTTCTTTAAATATATATGTAATCTATAATGTGAAAAATGCGATTTAAAGTCAGTTCAATTTAGATAACTTCTCGCTATACGTAGTTTTAACGAAAGTATTACTAAATTGTTAAATATTAAAAAAAAAATTATTGTGGTAATTTATCCATATTCTAATGATTATACCAAGTTCCTGAATTGCGTTACAAACTACATTAATAGTAAGTACAATCTTCAAAAACATTTAAAATGTAATGTAGAAAAAAATAGTAATTCCAAGTATTTTCTATTGACACAATAGTTCATTCATGTATTTACAACGGTGTCAAATGAAAGTGCTTGTCTTGAGATACTGTTGATTTTACAGAATAGAATGAAACATGTTTTTTATTTAAAAGCTTTCTTTTTATGTCTAAAAATTGGATTTTAAGTTCTTTTAAATTATTTTCTGTTCAATCTATTTTTAAAAAGTGTAATTGACATTGACTGCAAGCTGAGATTTTTAAATGGAATAGTATTACAATTTATTATCTAATACAATTTAGCCTATAAATTGTATTAAAACAACGAAATAATTTATACAATGTTTAATTTTCTGATTAAAACATATATATACTTTACTACTACTTACGCTACTTCTTTTTTTTTTTTTTTTTTTTTTTTTTTTTTTTTTGAATATCATCCTTTTTTTCACTAAAATGAATAAAATAACACAGTTAACACTAAAATAAAAATTCCATTGTATTTAAAATCTACCAGTGTACAACATTATTCCAGTTATAAAAGATTTTAAATCATGTGAGATTGTTTTTAATCCATTATTGAAATAGACTGGATTGTTATAACAAAAGTCACTAAGTTCATTCTGATGGTCCCGTGTGAAGTGAACTTAGTTTTATACTTTATATGAACATGGGAGAAATTAAATCTGTAAAACAAATGGTTCATACTTTATACAAACTTGATACAAAATAGTTCAAAGTTGAAAATGAACCACTGAACTCGCTCTAACGGCTCTTAAACACGTCTTTAACAAAAATGGAATATCCATTTACTATTTCCTACAATTTAAAAAAAATTTTGAGTCTTCGATTCATGCTTTTACATTTCTTAATGCACGCCCTATTATCACCTGGTTGTTGAAATTAGAACTATTTTGTTAATACAGTCCATGTACAGTATAAACAAAGTTTCATCGACACTTAAACCAGAGCGGTATGCTGGCTTAATCAGAGTTAATTATAACCAAACTGTAGAAATGCTTATCGCTCATTGGTCTTTACTTAATTTTGACAAATAAAAATTTATCTGGCTCTATTTAGAAATTAAGAGTTTAACAAAAAATATTAAAATTCGACCCAAAAGTTATTTTTATATTTTTGTAATAAAAGAATCATAAAATTTTAAAATAATTCCAGAACTTTCTGCAACTAATACAAAGTTATACCACGAAATTTTTTTTTTATGTAATTAAAAAAATTAGTAATTTTGAACACCTAAAAATTTTGTAATGCATATCCTAAAGCTCTGGACTATAAATGTGAACACTTTCTTGAAACAACTTTTATTAAGGAACAAACATCGGAACAAAAATTTTTACGTTTTAAAAAGAATATCAGCCTTAAGTGATCATATCAATTTTTTTCAAAACTTAACATTTTTAGTTTTCCCATGGCCCTTTATTTTGGCACATTTAGTTTCTTAACCTGAAACTTTAGAGAACTTAGTTTAAAAATCTATATTATAGTTATTATAAAAAATGTGCAAAAATAAATGTAAGAATTATTCAGTACAAGGCGAAATATTAAATTATTTTGTTTTTCCTCCTATAAATTAACTATATAAAGAAAAAAACTAGTATTCAAAAAAATTTTAACCTGTTTCATTAGTTTCTATTTATTATAAGGCATAGTCAATATTTGGCAGGATTCCATGTTGTTGTTTTATTGTCATAGATTAAATATATTTTCATTAATACACTTTTTATTTAATATTTAGTCAGAAAAGAAGTTTTTCTATTGTTTTATCTTTACTTTAGAAAACAGAATTATGCCAAACAAACATTATTCAGTACATTACTTTCAGAGCAAGAAAGCTTTTTCAAAAATAATATAATACAAATATCCTAAATTCTGGCACAAACATTCTGGTTCTGTTATAAAATTACAAATACATGAACGTTACCCTTACATGAATGTAAACCCTTAAAAACAATTCATGACTTCTAAAAATATTATTTATTATCATTGCAAACGTGAATTAAGAGAAAAACAAAATACTACAATAGTTTGCTCAGTAGTGTATAGAATTTTACATGAAGAAATATGTATCGTCAAAACTATCTGAATATTGCAAAATTTAGCTTGTGTCTGCTCCATAGGAATAAGTTCGGCAATTTTTACCGAAGCGCTTTGGTAATGATTTTGACAAAATTAACAATAACATTTGGTTAGTTTGGCAAAATTTGATAATTTTAAAATGGTGGTGGTTAACGTGGTTTTTATAAGAGGTGATCTCACAGCATAACATAAAAGCCATTTATTCGGCTAAATTTATTTTTCAGTTTTGTATTTTTTCTGGGGGGGAGGAGTAATTTTTTGTGGTTATAAGAACTAAAATTTTTAAAAACATAATTTCTGGTAAACCGTTACCATATGAACGGAAAAATTACCAAATGAAGGGTTTAAATACCGTCTATTTTGGTTTTATTATCCTAAATTGGTTCTTTTCTTACCAGAAATGTCATTATCATACAGTACGCTAATTTTACCTGAAATGTTTTTTCCGGTAACAAAATTTGAACCGACAACTCAAAAAATTTGCAATAAAATATTTATTAAAAGCATAGAATTTACAATGCAATTCTTTGTTAAAACTTTCACAATATAACGACATTAACCAATAAACTATCTACTACACAGAATCTAGAAACAAATTGTCTGATAGTGCTAAAATTTTTACTAGTCTAACATTTGACTCCCCTTTCTCTTCTCACGATTTTTTCACCCTCATATGTCCAATTTGGCTATTTATTCTGCCTTTTCCTTGATGTAGTCGTTCCCTTTTGTTTAATTGTTGAACAATTTGACGAGACTAAGTACTCGAATACTGGATTTCAAAAAGTTTGGATGTTGTTCTATTTGATTTAAAATTATTTTTTATCAAAAAAAAAAAAAAAAACGAAGAAAAACGAAGCTTTAATGAGGAAATACAAATCCTTAGTAGATTGAATTGAAATAGTTTTAAATAAAAATTTCATGAAATGACTGAAAACTTTTTCCACTGAACTATCTAAAATTTTTCTTTACTTCACAAATTTTGTTATTGTACTATGATTCAAATGAGAATTAATCTTATGTTTGTTAAAATTAAGAATTTTGCATGTACACTAATTACATTTTTTCTAGAAATTTTGACAAATCTCCTACACTTTAGTAAAGAAATTGAGCTATCCTTTATAAATACGTTTGTGTCTGAATTAACGCAATATTAAGGTACTTAATACTATTAAAATCCAAATTATGAAGTTGTTTCGTAATATCAACTTCATAATTAATAATTTAATATCTCAATGTTTCTCTTTAAAATCAATTTCTAAAACTCATATACTTGTTTTTCAGTTTAATTCGTTAAGAATATAAGCATTTAACTTATAGGCAGCTTGAATCTGAATAATTTAAAGAAACTTTTATACCAGTTGCTTAACTTCTTATTGTTTGAGCAACGTCTCATTGTCAGTTAGTGGATAAGTTTTTAAACAGTCAGGAAAGATCTATTGCTAATTCCGTATTCAAAACTACTTAAGATTTCTTACGAATTTAGATTGCTTTTAGAGATTAAAGTTATTAATGTAAACAGATTTTAATTTCTATACCTTTTATTCAAGTTTCTACCTCGTTATAGGAAGTAAAGTAAATCCTTAATGAATAATAGCCTTTCGGTATTTATCTTTATAATCCCTACTAAGGATTAAAAATTCTAATAGTGAAGTCAAAAGTCATCACAACATTCTTCTAAATTAGCGTTGAAAATTTTCAGCCGAATTAATTTGATACTTAACGATTCCCTTAACTACAGTGAATTCTAAGGACAGCCAGGAATTTAAAACCATTTAAATCAATTTTATTCAATATGAAAGCTATATTTTCAAATCGCCTTTTATTTAAATTTCTCCAATAAATAACCCCTATTTTGGTAATTTTCAAATGAATAATTATAAAAGTTATTCCATTATAGTTAACATTAATTCGAAATATATATTATAATAACTCATATAAATAATAATTAACAATTTTTTCAAATTAATTTGTTACTGCATATATGTCCAAATATCTACCTGTTTTTAAATCAAAATGTAATTGTAAGTAATATTTATTTCATATTTTAGGTATATTTCTAAGAACATCTTCGTATTTGAAAAACAGGTAAGTTTTTTTTCCCTTCATTATAACAATACTTCCAACTTACAAAAATAATTTTAATTTAAATTCACATTTGCGTCTTATTTAAGAAAAGTAAATTATTTATTTGAATAAATATTTTTATAATATCAGAAACATTTTCGTAAAAGAATATATAAACTTAATGTATATAAATGGCAATGGCCACTGAAAAAGTTTTAGGAACATATTCATGCTCGCGTTTTCAGAAATGGCATTATTCTTTCTACGTCTAAGAAAAGTGAAATCCTTAACTTTCTCACAACAATTTTAGAAAGTTATTGTGCTTTGCTCAAAGGCTATCTAAGCTGGATAAAACTCCTATTATTGAAGTTTTAATATCACTTGAGTAAATTAGCATATGGCAATATAATAACATTACACTGATTTTGACAAAACAATATCCATACAAAAATATTAAAATTAATTGTCCTTCAAAACAGTCTTTTTTTAATACAGTACAGGTTTTTATGCCTATTTTATTAAATACGAATAGTTAAAAATTATTTAGAAAAAATACCAACCGAATACATTCTCACATCAGTGCAACTCTTCTTTAAAATTACAGACTCATAAAATATATATTTTTTAAACAGTCTGAAATGCCTCCCAGAGAAATTTGCTAGCCCATTATATTTGTAATTTTTTCCGAAGAAAAATTGCCAAAATAGCAAAATCTATTAGTCACTAAGTAAATGACAAGAAATACCATTAACAAAAAATTTTTTATCAATTTTTAAATTCAAGACATTTGTATTTAGCTTTTTTTCAAACTACACGAAGAAAAACGTATGGTCAAAACTACCAGAATATGTTAAAACTAACAGTGTTTCTGGCTCTATTGGGACACCAAAAGCTCGATAATTTTTGGAAAAAAAACTCTTTGGTAAAGATTTTAATAAAATTAACAATAAAATATGGTTTAATAGTACCTGAAAAAATTTTATGAGTGTGGCAAAGTTTGATAATTTTATCACGATACCTTAGAGCATGGTACAGAAACCATTTATTCGGTTAAGTACACTTTTCAGTTTTGAAATTCTTACTAAATGTGTGATAATATGAATTATAATTATGAAAATCAGAATTTCCGGTAAAACATTCCATATAAACCAAAAAATTACCAAATGAATGATTTAAATGACGTGTATTTTGTTTTTATTAACTAGAATTACGGTTTGTTTTTTTTCTAAGAATGTCACTATCATACAGTAGAGTAATTTTAAAATTTTTTTTTCTCTCTGTACTATTCTTTATCACATGCATTCCTAGCTTTTAATCACTTGTTTCAAAACGTGCACGGTTTAGTATTATTGATGCATATACATTTATAACAACTAAAGTCTAAGGAAATTTAGACAGAAATGGAGGTGAAAATTTTCTTAAATTCTAAGGAATATCACTACGAATAAAAAATATTATAAGTGCTTAAAAATTGCTCTAGAAAACTGGGGAGTAAAGGAGAAATATTAAGTATTTAAATTATATGTGTAAAAATGTGTATATATAGAATTCTATACTATCAACAATATGTTTTTTTCTTCTTTCTTCTGTTTATGTTTTGATGTAGATCTTGAAAATAAAAACGATTAGAACCGACAGTGTTTTTAAGCACATATTTTCAGTGTAGAAATAAATTTCATCTTTTTTATTTGCAACAAATCTATATACTTTTTGGAACCTCTATAAGAAAATGAAACATTTATAGATTTTTGTTATATTAACAGTATTTTATAATAGCAAAAAATTAATCAAAAAATTAAATTCCAGAACGAGAATGATCAAATTAAATCCTAACACAGATTGTATCTAATCAATGGTTTCCTAAAAATAAATAAATTCACTACTAACTATAGTACTGCATAATAATGTATGTACTACATTAATATTATATGCACAATATACATTAGTAATCAGCAAGGAAATAACCAGTATACATTAACTATCAATACGAAAATATTAATTTTTACTGATTTTGGAAGCATCTTACTAAAAATATTGATTAAAATAAATAAGTTATTACCAGTTTTAATTTACTGTTTCAGTAGCATTAAATATTTCCTAAATATAAGATAATTAACAAGTTTTTATTTCGTTACTGTAAGCAGTTTAACTATTTCAAAGGACACGTATTAGTAAAAGCAGTAGATAATATTAGTTTTTTATTAAAGTTGCTAATATTTATTATCAATTTCTTAAAATTTTAAGTAGTAATAAAGTCACAATAACTTCTGGATTTTAATTAGAACTTGAGAATATTTTTAAAAAGGGAGGAAATAAGCAGAAGAAACACATAGAAAAGATAAAATAAGTTATGTTTTTCTTAAAACCTCGAATACTTGAATATGGAACTTAGAATTTTCTATATTTATCAATTTTTATATTATTTCAGATCAGTTAAGTATTAAATAAAACAGGTTCAAAATGGGATTTAAATAAAAATTTGTTTTTGTTACTATCTAGAAATTTGAAAAGGAAGTAATAAGATCTAAAACCGGAAACATGACTTTATTGAATTTGATAATATCTCGTAGAAAAAAATCTCTATAAAAGATTTCAAGACGAAAGTTCATATAGATAATGTCTTTTCACAATTATAACATGTAAGCTCTTAAATGTGCCAAAACACTCCTCTCGTTGAATTAAATAAGAAAATGTCATAGACAATTTGAACCTTAAAATAAAAAGATTTTAAAACAAATTTAAGTTAGAGGAAAAATCTACTTTTTAGATTTTGTAAACACTAGATTTTAATCAAAAAGCAAGTTTTAATTTATTTTAAATTATCGCGTGTTAAAACATTAAAGCGGTTTCAAATTTTTTGTTTTCAAAACTTATCTTTAATGGTTTCTTTTCCAAGTCAAATTTCTATATTATTTCTTTTTTTAGCGACACTGTTCCAAAGCAGAAATTTTTTTTTTAAATTGTATTTCATTATCATTATTTCATGCTTTTGAAAAACACGTCTTTTAAGTCTTACTATATTTTGAAGTTAAAGATTTAGTTTCGTCAAAAATATTAACTTTAGTTTTAAAGTAATTTCCCAAGTTAAATGTTGAAAATAATTATAGTTAATTCAAACTAAATTCAGAAAATGTAACATTCTTATTTTGATACACAAGATAATGTAAAAACCAACTTATACCGAATGATTTAAATGATCTTGGACTTTCTTATTTTAAAAATATTAAAAATATCTGTCCAAATTCAAATGTCTAGACGACGTTTTTATTAGTTTATGGCTCTGCTTTTTCCTAACCATAACTAATGGTAAACCAGCGAGTTGGTATCAAAATTGTATAGGGAGGAGAATTATCTTTGTAAAAGAATTATTGATACATATTAAAATAGGAAAAGGTAAAATAGGAACGATAAAGATATAGGAAATAGGAAAAAGTAAAGATATTCTCCCAAATTAAAATATCTAGACGTCGTTTTTATTAATTTAAAGTCCTGTTTTCTTCCTAAAAAAATAAGGAAAATTCAGTAAGTTTACATCAAAATATGCATAAAGAGAAGAATTATCTTAAAATCATTAACATCTACTTAAAAAAAAGTAAAAAGTAAAAGTATATGCCCATATTCAAATGCCTAGATGACGCTTTTCATTTTATAGCATTGTTTTTTTCTCAGCCAAAACTGATAAAAAACATTCAGGTTGGTATTAAAATATGCAATAAGAGGAAAATAATCAAAATCAGTGAAATCATTAAAAAAAAAGAAAAATTAAGAATATCTGCCCAATTTCAAATGTAAAATTAATTTCTAGCACTGTTTTTTTCCCTGCCATAACCAGTGAAACAGTAAATTAGGTATCGAAATATGCATAAAGAGGTGAAAAATCATTGGCATGCATTAAAAAAAGGAAAAAGAGAAAATATCTACCTGAATTCAAATTTCTAGGTGACGTTTTTATTAATTTATAGCTATGGTTTTTTTTCCTATCAAAATATATAACATATTTTGATACCTCTATTAGGTTGGTATCAAAATATGCATTAGGAGGAAAATAATCAAAATTATCCAAATCATTAAAAAAAAAGTAAAAATATGTGCCCAAATTTAAATATCAAGACTACGTTTTTATTAATTTATAGTACTGTTTTATTCCCCTACCAAAACTAATGAAAACCAATAAATTGAGTATCAAAATATTCATAAGAATGAGAATAATCTTTAAAAAAATCCTTGACATTCATTTGAAAAAGAAAAACGTAAAAATATCTGACCAAATTCAAATTTCTAGTTGACGTTTTTATTAATTTATAGCACTGTCTTTTTTCCTGCCAAAACTAATGAAAAACCTTCAGGTTGGAATCAAAGCATATATAAAGATGAGAATAATCTCAAAAAAATCATTGACATCTATCAAAAAAAATAATAAAGATAAAATCTAAAATAAATTCAAATGTTTATTTTTTAAACATTTGTGTATTTGGGCCAATTGTATACTTATTTAACACATCTCTCTTCATTTATTTATTAATACCATTGCGTTTCATTTCAAACTAAAATTACTGGCACGTTAGTGATAATAACAGCTTAGACCGCTTTTTTCTATACGATTTTCTTTATTCTTTATATATTATTTCCTTTATATATTTGTCGCTACTATAAATTTTGACAAAAAAATCGAATCGGATTGATTTTAAAACTTAATACACCATACACGCAATACCAGGTTTAAACATGCTCAACAAAATTTTAATCTCAAACTTATCAACAAATCTTAAGAACCAATTCTTGATGTCAAACGTAAGTAAAATCTTTTCCCATCGTTTCAGGATGTTTCTTCGCATGAAAAGGAAGAATAAAATATATATGTAAAAAAAAGAAAAAACTTCATCTTTTTCTCTAGTTCTTCACTTGAAGGATATTTTTTTAGGGGATTCTGGTGCTAAAGAGTAGTAGCAAAGTAGGTCACAAAATCTCACTCAGAAATTAGAATAGCAGCTGTATCGGAAGGGGGTAAGAACACTATTGATACTTTGACATACATTTTGAGGGATGGGAAAAACACATTTCGGTAAGAATAAACGTTCTACTTATCTCACACTCTCATTCGAAACTTCGTTCAGGTAGGTTTCAATTCGAAGTCAACCTCATTTTTCTCCCGTTTACATCACTTTAAACGTTTTTATGGATGATATGATTAGTTATTTTCTCAATATGAGTCGTCTGAATCTACGTATATTTATTTACTTTTATTTATTTATTTATTAGTTTTATTTATTTATTATTGGTTTTATTTATTTATGATTATTATTTATTTACAATTGCTTTTGCTTTATTAGTAGTTTTATTTATAATCATAATTAATTTTTATTACTAAAAACATACATAATATTATTTAATATTATAATTATAATTAACTTTATTTATAAATAATTTTGATTTTTATTGGTGCTAAAATAATTGCTAAAATAATCATATTCTATTACTATTAAAAACTTAGTATGCTCAATAGCAAGAGGCTTTTTTTTTTTTTTTTTTTTTTTTTTTTTTTTTTTTTTTTTTTTACGTTTAGTAAATTATGCTCATTTAATAAATTATTACTCTTTTTCCCATCCTCAAGTTCTTTTTTATTAAAAATATTTTAAATAATATACTAACTTATAAATTATTTACTTGCTATTATTAATTCAGTAACATAGATTCTACAGGGCAGTGATAAAAATATTTTTTTAACATTTATTTGAATTTTTTTAAATAAGAGGTAAGATTATGGAAAAATTATTTTAAAGCTAATACTTTGCTTTATAATTTCACTCACTAAGAGTATCGTAGATAATATTTAAACCTGCATATTTTTAACGCTTTTAAAAGTCTAACCAAAGAACAATAAAAGGCGTCTTTTTTTAAATCTAATTTTTTTTTCTTTTTAAATATATTTGACATAAATTTAAGAAGCTTTATGTGCATGTTTGCTTCATTCTGAAAAATACCGTAATATTATAATTTACACAAAAACTATTATTAGTTTGCATGTGACTGATTCTGTGTAAGTATTAAAACATCACGTATAAACTATTTTAATAAAAACTTTATGCATATTTCCATGTTGAATTTACTTGTCTGTTATTGTATATCTGCACACACTGCAACAATTTCAATACTTGAATGCAACACTATCAATTAAATTTGAAGAATTTTCTTATTGTAACAAAAAGGGTTTTTTATGTTTCATATGTTTAATTTCTAGAACAGAAATAAATGAATAAAATCAGGATTAAATAGGAGGAAATTAAAAGCCTATTGTTGAATTGTTAGACGTTTAAAATAATGAACATCATTTGATACATTATTTGATCGCTAAAAAGTGCAACAAAGTTTGAAAACAAATATTTTAAATTTTTTGAGCAATTTTTCATAAATTTTGATTTTTAAAGCAAAAACAACGAAAAATATCCAACATGTAATGTAAATTTCTATCAATTAAAAAATGCTGTGCACATTCTGCTTATATTTGAAATTATAAATATAATGTTATAACTTTTAAAATGTTTCACATTAAGTTTTTTTTCTTTTTATCTGTACTTAATGTTCATGCAAAACAATAAATAAAACTCTAATGGTATCGTTTATTTAATGTGTTACTAGAATGTAAACAATTAAGGTTTACATCTTACAGTAGAAAAAATAATTGCAAAAAATAATAGTTTAAATTATTGCAACAGATTTTTTTTTTAAATTTTTTAAAATTTATATTCTTTTATTACATTTTAATATGAAATTGCAGAGCATAAGGCATGGCTGAAAACCTAATAAATTTTAATTATAGTTCTTTCAGTATAACAAGCATATTCAAATACTTCTAGGTCTGTATTATTTTCAATACGTAAAAAATATATCTAGTCTAGTTAGGGTAGACAACTATATTTAAAACAATGCTAGTTTAAAACAAAGTAGCGATTTCAAAGCGCTCGATAATTTCAACGTTAAAAATAATCCTTTTCTGCTTAAATAGCATTTATTCCCTTCTAATAAGCATTTTTCTAGAAAGAAATCGGTAATTGGAACCTTTAAGAAACATTTTTGCGCAAGTTGCGCTCAGGGCGGGGATGAATAGAAGAGAAATTTAGTAGATCGATGAAAATGAACCAATCAGGGAGCATGATGAAGAAGCGAAAGTGGGAGGGATTTGAAACTGCAGCACACATTTTAGAGCTACGAATGGGAAGACACCCCACCCGTTATGATAGCCACACCTTTCTTCTGATGCATCTTAAGATCTCTCCTGCATCTTGAATAGTAAAGGAGGAGAACATCAATACTATAGAAGAAGCAAAAATTCTATTTTGACTATGTTAATGAGCAGTCAGCTTAGGGCTACTTAATGCTACTTCCCCTTCTTTCTGTTCCGTCCACTACGGTATCATTTGTCTCTGGTTGGCTCCCTTCGAAATTGGTGCACAGAATTTCAATTTCTGTAGTTAGGGCTCAAACTAAATCTCAAAACGAATCAACAAAAGAAGAAATCGAGCGTCGTACAGAAAGCCTAAAATTATAAATCGCAAATCACTTTCTAATGCTTTGCAAAAATCACATCTTCATCCGATACGCCAATCGGAATCGATGCTGAATATTTCAGCAAGCTAGTCAGGAGGACAACAACATAACAGTAATGATCGCTTGAACGCAAATATTCTTTAAAATCTCATAAACAGCAATGAATATAAAATGGGTCGTTGTGTTCTGAGTGAACATTTGTACAACTTCATCGAGTTAAGATCTGCATACAACCCCATCAAGCATGAACATATAAAATACTGCATAAGACATATAAAATATTGCATTAATGAGCAAGATTAATCTCATTTTTCTGCATTGTGAGTAATTTGTTTGAAAACAACGCACGATTTGCATTTTAATTATGCCTTATCGAGATTAAGGTTTATGCGTTACATTTTGACTTTGTTAAGAACAATGTTTATGCATTAATAAGATATTAATACATTCGTTAAAATTCAATTCATTGTGCACGTTATTGTACTTCTCTCACTTGTTAGGTTCTATTCATTAAATTGACATGAGTTTAAAAACAAGATAAACACGTTTTCTCGTTGCTAATATGAATGCCCTGACTTTATACTAACCCTAAATGAAACATTAGTTTTATTCTAATCAAAATAAAAAATTAATAAAATCGAACAATAAATTCATAGAAAAAATTCTAATTGTAAAATTAAATGAAGGAATAGTAAAATGACAATCTTATTCATTGAGTACGTTACTGTACTACTTCTCTCACTTGTTAGGTTTAATTCATTAAATTGATATGAATTTAAAGACAAGATAACAAGTTTTCTTGATGCTAATATGAATGCCCTAGCTATATAATATCTGTTACTGGAACATGAGTTTTATTCTGATCAAAATAAACATTGTATTGCTGTAAAAAAAACTAAAATTGAGCAATAAAATAATAATAAAAGGAATTTGAACTGTAGTATTAAATGAAGGAAAAGCAAAATTAAAATCTTATTCATTGTGCATGCTATTGTATTCCTCTAACTTGTTAGGATATATTCGTAATAACAAGCTAAATGTTTAGTTTCATTTTCATTGCAAATGATCGCCTTAACTAAATACTAGACCTTATTGTAATATAAGTCTAATAATTTTTAAAAATAAAAAATTAAAAATATTGCTGTCAAAAAACAGGAAGAAAGCACGAAAAAGCTTATACAATAAAAGAAAAATTAATTACAAGATTAAGTGAAGGAATAGTTAAATTTAATTTTTTTATTGCGCACTCTATTGCAAATCTATCACGTATTAGGCTCTCTTTATTAAAGTGGTATAAGTCGAGTATTATATCAATATGTTGTTTCGGCTTTAATATGAATATCCTAACTAAATAATGCTTCTTACTGTAACATTAGTTTTTAAATTATTGAAAAAATTTATTGATTTTTGAACAACAAATAAAAGGAAAACTGAAAAGGTAAAAATTAATTTGAATAGTAAAGTTGAAAGAAGAAATAGTTAAATTACAATTTCATTCGTCGTACTCGTTAATAGACTTCTCTCATTTATTAGGATCCATTGATTGCACAGACAAACTCTTGAGTAGTTAGGGACTTTAAGATAAGGTTAGAAAAAAAAAATTCTATTTTGTTCAAATCAATACGTATTTTTTTATTGGATCATGAGTTTTATTCTTTTTAAAATAAAACTAGTAGTATTTTCAAGGAAAATAAATAAAATATTAAAAATCATATAATTGTCATTTCGATATCGATTTCAATTTACGAACTATTAACCTTTGAAATAAAAAGTTTTATCACATCTTAACAAACACTCAAAACAAATTATTTCTAGACAATCAATAGTATCATAATGTAATAAAAATATTAGCTAAATTATATGAAAATTAATTTATAATAATAAACTAAATTTTTAAGCTTTTGATTTATATTAAGCCTGGGAAAACTTATGGTTATGAATAATTATAATGAGTGATTAAATGGCCATATACAATCGAATAAAAAGAGCTATAAATTCAGCCGATTATACCATTATATGGAAAAAAGAAATATTTGTCGAAACAATTGCAGTATATAAATATTTTGTAGATTTTTAAACTATAATTAGCTCCTTAAAATCTGAAACAAATAAAGTGAAGTGTGATTTCTTATTAAATTACGAAAGGCAATAAGCAAAAGAAATTAAGCAAACTTATCTTTTGAATAGTTTATGCATTGCAATCATTTACTAACTTCATGCTTCAGTGAGGGAATAACAAATTGATTACTATTTTAAAATAAAATCAAAGGTTAATTTATTTTTAAAATCAATCATGAACAAATATATTCACACAAAAAACAACGAATAAGGATTCACTTTTTCAATAGTACTTTATTTTATCTTTTCTTCAAAGGTGAATCATAAATGTTAAAAATGTAAACCGATTTGATGTCTTCATATGGATTCCGCAAGCACATGTCCAGTAAGTTGAAGATAAAAACATGTTGTTACATTATTTTATGTTGTTATTGCAAAGCATTGCAACTTTTATCAAAATATATAATTCTGTGGTGATTCAGAAAAGTAAATATATTGTTTTAAGGGTACAGCTAAAGGGTGAAGAGTATACAGGGAAATGATACAGCACTCTATTGACAAATTAAAAAAAAAACGCCGTGGATTTAATAAGTCTTTTAAAATGTAGTGAATTTAAAAACTGACTTTCTAAAGTCTATATTTAAATATTTAAAAGGAGAAATAAAAATATGTGAACTTATTTCTTATTTTCTGAGAAATATTTTTTTTAAATTTCAATTCAACATTCGGCGCAAGTGAATAAATAGCATGTAAGTATATTTTAGTTGCACGAATAAGCAAAAAATTAAAAATATTTTATTATTTTATTTGCATATTTCTTAAAATACATTTTAAAAGATTTTTCCACCTCAGAAAATATGCATAAGTTACAAATCTTCACTCACATATTATACTTTTAATTTTAATGCGAATTAGAAAACTACTTTTCAGTTGTCAACTCAAAAACGGACAAAAAATATTTACAATTGTATTCTTGATTATTATGTAAATACTTTTACTAGACATAAAATACTTTTACTAGACAGTGAAAATGGCAAGCCAATCAAAAGTTGTCATCGTGATCGTATACATATTTGAAAAAAATATTTTTAGTCAGATTGAGAAATATTTAAATCCCAGAATTCTCAGAAAATACAAATTTTATTTTCAAAGCTTTTATTACTACTTTCAATTTCCATTATACAGATTTTAGCACAAGTTTAAGATAAAAATTTATAATCGTTCATTTTTATTTGCTTTTAAAATATATTTTTTAAATAAAAAAATCTAATATGTAAAATTTAAATTTTAATAGTCAATTTTTTTATTTCAAAAGAACCCATTATCAAAATATTCCAGAAATTCTCGATTTTCTGAAATTTTTAGAAATGCTCGATTTTCTGAAATTTTTAGGAATGCTCGATTTTCATTTATTGTTTGGTGATTTATCATAACTTGTAAATTGGTTACTTTAATAAGACCTGGATAAAAACGTTTTCTTTTGTTGCAATAACGTTAATTCGATGATGTAGCATGCATGGAAATTAAACTCTCCGTACATTTCGCAATATAGAATGTATCAAAACTTTAAAGAATTATATAAACCAAATTACAATGGTTAGATGTAAGAAGGTAAAGATTCAGAGTCCAAACAGTACTAGATATGTAGCTTTTTTCTGTATATTGACGAATTTTGGATTGTGTTAAATCTAGCCGTTTCCTAATCTAAATCCGAATCTAAATTCCGTTTTTTTCCCTAATTGAATCTTTTGTAAAATCCCTCTTTTAATGGTAGTTTTTTTTTAATAAAAGGAATATTTTTAGAAGAAATCTCTTTTTTATAACAGTCAATGTTTTTGAGAACTAATAATCTAATTCCAAGGTTAATTTTAAGCTTAATGTTCCTTATTCACAGAAGCTGATAGATAGTTTTCCATTTCATTAAACCTCTTTAAAACAGCATTTTTTTCATATTATATATTTATTTATTTTGAATAATGCCATAATCAATAATAATAATATTTAAAATATATTGTTTTTGTTAAAATAATAACTCGATTAATTTTTCTTTAAATAGCTCTAAACTTTGTTTTTGTAAAAAAAAAACATAGAAAAAAAATCATTTGTTCTCTTTAAAATTTTATTTCTTCTACAAGTAAAAACAAATTAAAAATATAGTTGCATTTCATAAGGAAAATAAATAAAAACAAATCTCTTAGTTCTTTGCAGCACTCTGCTATACTAAGTTTTTATAATTGCGAAACAAATTAAAATTTTATTCTAAATGTCAGTTAATGCGGAAAACAATAAGATATACAAAAAATTATGAATTAAATATTTTAATCTGTAAATTTAATATTCATTCATAATATCGACGTATTTCATTCCCAGTATTTTGTCAAAGTGTTAGGAAATATTGATGTTTCAAAATAATTCCTGTGTTAAGATTTATTATCGAAATTCAATTAAATGACAATTCTAAAGTCTAATATATTTTGAAATAACAACTATTGCTGTATCCATGAGTGTTTATTTCATTTTTATTTCAGAACCATAAGATTTTACTGTTTGATGAGCTATAAGTAAATAACCTGCAAATGTATATTTAAAAGGGATGTTTTGAAATAGTTTTGCTAAAAAAAACTTCGCAATAAATTAATCAGATTGATAGAATAAGGAAGTTAATGTAAGAATAGAACAAAAAATGAACATGAACGAAAAATGAATGTAAATATTAATCAACTCAACATAAAAATATTAAGAAAGAAACTTTAATGAGGCTAATTACTAAGCAATAACTAAAATTTTGAATGTTGTTGTGAAATCTATAATATGAAGTAAGCAATATTTAAACTATGGCAAGAAGGAATTTTATCTGACACATTTAATTTTTTTTTTGTATTTTTATTTATTACAGAAATATAAATTTAGGTATAAGACAACTAAATAAAATTCAGTAAGAGCCAAATAATAAGTAGTTCTTTTTGATATTTTAAATACCAAATAAAATAAATAAATTTATATTATTACTACTGGAACAAGAAGAAAAGAATGTTCCGCAAATAATAAAAAAATCCATTTAAACTGAAATTAATTTTTAGAAAACTAATGATTTGTAACGTCATTGATGCATTTTTCACTTCTGGCAGGAAAGTAAGCTGTGCACAATTTTCATAATTGATATTTTCAAAAAGCATTAATAAATAACATTAAGGAAAAAAAAACATGTCCAATTGTTGGAGCGCTTGGATGATAAAAACGTGAACATTATAACTGGGTCTTGTAATTTTTTGTGAATGATGTGGTCAACTGCCTGTCAAGAAGATTATCTTGCCTGATTTCTGCACGGAGAAGAAAATTCTGGTAAAATTACCGTACTGTATGGTAATAACATTTATGGTTAAAAAAAATTTGTTTCTCTTAATCAAACCAAAATGACAGTTCATTTAGTAATTTTTCCGTTGATATGTTAGCGTTTTACGGGAAATTCTAATTTTCAAAATTATAGTTCTTATTATCCCACATTTAGTAAAAAATGCATAGCAGAAAAGTAAATTTACCCAAATAAATGGTTTTTACGACATGCTCTAAGGTATCAGGTTAAAATTACCTTATTTTACAGTATTTTCCAAACTTAATCGCATATTAAAAAAGCATATTTTATTTTTACTTCCACCGATATCATTTCCAAAATACTTCGGTAAAACTTATCAAGCTTTTTGGTGTTTCTAGAGAATCAGAACCACAGTAAATATTATCATATTCTAATAGTTTCAACCATACTTTTTCTCACAGTGTTAAAATTAAACTTGAAAATGAGAATGTATCAGAATCCTATCCAATGAAACGCTTAAAGAGAGATTTATCAAACAAAATGCAACTTATTCTAAAATGACAATTCTGGAACAAAAACCTCATTAACTCTAATTAAACAATTTAAAGAACGAGGAAACAAGAATTGTTTTACAACGTAACTAAAATAGTGGCAAAATAATGATAAATTACCTCACATAAAAAAACTAATGTAAATGAGAATCATGAGTTTCCTGGGGAATATTTACGATATTTTTATATAAATATTTTGAAAGATAGATTAAAAAATATAGATTGTAATAGAAAAATGTGGGACCTTCGGAATAATATACGACACTTAAAACTTTAGGGCTCACATGAATTGCTTGGGAAAAAAACTGAGTCTTTTAAATTAACATGATTGGGTCTGTGATTATTTTGTAACAAATGTATTATACTATTTTTTTTTATGACAAATATATTCATTGTGAAAAATGAAATATTCAAATGCATTTAATTAGCTTACTTTTTTATATTAAAATTACTTTTTATTAGTTTTCAAAAATGATTTTGGTAATGATTAAGTAAATAATTCTGATATGGGTTATATTTGAAAAAAGTTGGTGAATATTTAAAATTACTAAAATATTAAATATGCTGAGTCTTACTTAAAATATAGACCATCAAAGTTAGGCAGCAAGTATAAGAAACGTTTTATACTTCAGATATTCAATTTATTTAATTTAAAGGCTGATAAATAAAATAGAAACAACGATTACGATAGCTTTATTTCAATTTCCTTTTAATCGAATCAAAAATAGTAATAAAAGTTTATTTATTTTTTTGTGCAATATTAGCTATGAGTGACGACTAAAATAATTCTAATAAATTGATTTCTTGAATATTATTCCTTTTGTTTTATTTTTAATTTTTCAAAAACAAGTAATAAAGTCAGCAAAGTATTGGCAGATTAATTCTTTTTTCTCACTCAAAATAATAATTAATGCAGCATATTTTTTATAAAACAGTACATTATTTCATTCAGAACTGAAGGAAATATGCTCAAGTCAGCAAAGTCAGTCAGAAATATGCCCATGTCAGTGTATTACATTTAGAATCATTTTTATATCATATATATAGTATCATCATGTCTAATCATACCATATTTACAGTATCATGTTTAACTAATTTTCTCATATTCATGGTATCATTTTTATAAAGTAATTTTTGAAGTATAATATCACAAATATTATATCCAAGTTTAAAATCTGTATTATTTCATATCATAATTTTAATCTCCATTATTTCTTATCACATTTCAAATTTTTCATTAAAGAGCAATTCATTAAGAGCGTGTTCATAGGCCATAGAAGAACAAAGAAGGCAAATATTTCTGCAATTAAAAAATTACAATTTTAAATGTTAACCAATACTTCATTATATAGTCAAGCCAAAGAAAATTTACGCAATTTAACTTTCAATTAAAAATGTCACTTAATTTTTTAGCCATCAATATTTAAAGCGATATTTTCCAAAAACTGCAAAATTTTAATTCCATTTTTCATTTTTTTTTTTAATTTTATATTAAGTATTCATATTAGCTACTTTCAACCACGATTTGCAAATTTAATGAGTTATTTTACTGATAAAATTACTTTTTCTTTTAAAGTTTTACTGATACATCTCAATAAAAAAGGCAAATTTTTTTAATAAGTAAAAATGGTTGAACTTTATTTGATAATTTCTTAAAAATTTTCTTTATCGTTCAGTATTTAGAAATTCAAATTTTCTAATTTCTAAAGATATTCAAATTAAGCTAAGCATCGAATTTAGAAGCATAAAATGAAACTATAAATTTAAAAGCAAAAGAAACTTAAAAGCATGAGAGGAAAGCATAAACTTAAAATGAATAAATAACTTAAAAGCAAAAGATGTACCTCAACTTTTAACTAAACCTCAACTTTTAGCCAAACCTCAAATTTTAAGGAATTTTTTTCGTTCGAGATTTTCCCCCTTTTGTTGTAAGTATTTTAAAAAGTCTTATCTGCAATGTAACTACTTCAATATACAAAACAAAATAGTGAGAACACAATATTTATTTTAGGAAACAATATTTAGTCTAAATACAGCAGTTATGCGAAATTTTATAAAACAAAACTTTTGGAATATTTTGAAAATAATTATCAAAACTTTCAAGTACTTTTTAATTCCATACAAAACCTGCACTAACTACAACAGCAATCAGAAGATCTTTTTTAACCCTTTAGTATAGTAATTGATATAAGAAAAGAAAAACTCGTTTAGCATATAAGAAATTTATTTAAACTTTAATACCATTTTTTTGGAGGTAAGCATATTTACCACTTCCTATTAGGAACTTATTGACTTTTATTTTTCTTTATTTATAAAGTAAATTTTATAAATTCTTGCAAATTCAGAAGGAATTATACATTTTATAACTTTTATACGTCTTCTTACACTAAATAATAATTGCCAATTTTATTCAAACGCACTTCAAGAAAGCTGAAGTTATTAACAAATGGAAACCTAAATTAAAAGTGGTAGAAAAGTTAACATGGACTTTAAAAATTGGTGGTAAGTATACATACCACGGCTTTAGAAAGGGTAAAATGCCAGCAATTGTATAAATACTAATTTTATTTAAAAATTTGTCGCTTAGTTTATAGGATTTCTTAAAATAAAGTTTTCGCAACATGCATATTTATTAAAAAGGATGGCTTTTAGCAGTGAAAAATAATTTGTTGCTGCTAAAATTATGTTATAATTATGTTTAAAATTGCTGTTATTAAAAGAAAGAACTCAGCATTTACCACTAAGTTTACTTTTTACAGTTACTATTACCTTCATCAATATTGATTTGATTTTTAATGTAGCAAAGCTTTGATTATGAACTTTTAATGTGTGATAAAACTTAAGAATCTTAAATTTTTCTAAAGTTGTTACACTACACAATAATACTTGAGCTCCACAGTTAACGCAGAAGTGTTCACATACAGAGGATATATTTTTGAGTTTATTAAATAAAATTTCAAATAATTACTTTATCAATCTTTAAAAAATGCTTTCCGAAAAATATTTTATCCTAAATATTATAAGCGCATTTAGTTCGCACAATTTTAATTTTTTAACTTTCAAATATAATTTAATGGAAATGGAACAATATAAAAATCTTTTTTTGCTATGTACTTTCCACTGACCATTGTGTTATTGCTTTCTTTTGACCAAATTTCTATTTACACAGCAGCCCATTTTAGATATTTACAATAAAGTTCTCCTTAAAACTATAAAATTTCAATCACAAACACCGAATAAAAAAATTTCTTTTCCAGTCTAGAAACTATTCTAGATATTTATTTTCAATAAAGTTTTAAGAGTTTTTTAAATGTATCATAGATTACGTTAAGCAATGGAAATATTATTTTTACTACATTTTTGAAGTAAATTTCAAAATATGGCATTTTATTATACTTTTCAGGAGAATAAAAACAAATTTAGAGCTTTTTACGTGTCTTATATACAATGACCTAAGCAATGAAAATTGGAAAAAAAAATGCAAAATTTAATTTAGGTAATAAAAAAATACATAATAGTGATCATAAAAATAAATATAATTTGAAATTATACTTTATTTTTTTAAAGAAAAAAATTAATCTCTTTTGAGAAAATAAAATCAATAATTTTAATTTGATTTTAAAACATCATAAAAAAAGTTAAATAAAAACATCATATAAACTACTGACTGAAAAAAATTAGTTACTTTTGGCCAAAAGTACTAATTAGCTTAACATAAGCTTAATTAGCTAAGTAGTTTGATATTAGCTTAACTAAATAAATATGTGCACTGGGTAGTCGCTCGTGAATATGTTGAAAAATAAAGACTTGCTACTATTAACGACTACTTTTTCAGTTATTTGTTATAGAAAAATTGATTTCATTTCATTTAAAAAAATAGTATAGCAATTTATAAAATCTATGTAAAATAATTCAATTTAAAAATTATTAGCTTTCTTTTGTTCGCGTTTTCATTTAAATAGAAGGCATATGAATATTATAATTAAATGTTTCTGGATAAAAAATTCTACCAAAACTTAATTTTTAAGCATTACGAGAATTGATTACAAAAAGTGTTTGGCGAATCACCATTATAGATAGATAAAAGTCTTACAGCTTTTTAATTTAAAATTATTATTATTTCCTTTTTAAGTAATATATGTAATAAATAAAAAATACTGTTTTCAAAGTTTTATCACAGATGGTCCAAAAGTTTCATTACAATCATGTCTATAAATTAATATTATTATTCTTTAATTACTATTATTAATTAAGAATTCTTTAATTAAGAATCTAAGTAATGATTTAAAATGTGTGCTGTATTTATTTACGGACGGAAAATTTCCATTATAGTCATGTCCGAAATTTCAAATTTATTCTTCCTTAATTTATGCTTAAAAAGAAGCTGTTTCAAGAGTTCAAATTCGATTTAGAAAAAAAATTCACTTTTCACCAATTTTATAAGCATTACAGGCTGAAATTTCTATTATTTGTTTCGTATGATCACAGAGCTCGCTTTTATATTCCTTAATCTAATAAATTTAAACAACATGAGGTTGAACAAAATTACAGTGGCCAGCAGTAAATCTTCATAAAAATCATAAATAAAAAGAATAAATCAGCTTCGATATTTTAGACATCAAATGCAGTTAGTGTTGTCAAATATACGAAAAAAATTCTCATATTTTGAAAAAAATGATATATTATATATTATTATCACGCACTAAGTATATAGTACACTGTTGTTGTTTTGTGAAATTAATCATAACTGATTGTTAGTCTTATAATTAATAAATAAAATACACGTACTCTAAATATCTGTTTTATGTATAAATTATTGTCAAATAAATTATAATTTTTGAACATTGTTTAATATTTGTGCTATATTTCACATCGGCTCATTTATTTTAATTAAGTTGTAATTTACTTCACAAGTATGCGATATTTCATACATTATTCATTCACTTGTATTAGCTTAGATTGTATTATCTATCAGAAAAGTTGGCAGGTAGATTCTAAAGATTAACTGAGAAAAGTTAATTTAGCATCCATGTATTATAAATGTTGTTTCCAGAAAGTAATCATCTTTAGATCCATCACAAACTTTTATGACTTTTCTTAAAACCTATATAACAACCAATTTTGGTTTTAAACACAATGAAATTAACTTCAATAGGATAATAATTACTTTATCCGCATTAATTCTACTTACCCAGCTGAAAAATTCGAAAGTAAAAAATAAATTTCAGCTAAACATTCACTAAAAAAGTACATAAACCTGACATTTGGAATATTTTCTTTTAACTAGTACATTCTTTTAACTAAATATATGCAGAATAATATCTTAATAACTTTAAAAGCAATACTTTCTTAGTAAAATATTATTAATATTTTTAGTATACTTTTTTATACCAACAGGCCATGATGTAATTGGCAAATATATAAAAAATAATTTGTACTAATGTTTTTGAATGGATTTTCGAAAAACTTATTTAATGTTGAACCAGGTTATCTTGGGATCAGAAATATTCGGCAGCCTTGCTCCATATTCCGGTTGCCATAAATTAACGCGATATTGCAGATATTACACTATAAAATTTTTAACAGTACGATGAAAACTATCTTTCATTGTTCCAAAATATTATCAACTACTTGCTAGTTCTTATAATAAGCTAATTTTATTTAATTGAAAATCATTTAAATAGCAAACAGTTTACTACAATTGAAACTCATAGAATACGGTGACAATAAATTAATAAACTGCACTTCTCAAGGATCTTTTATTATTTTTTAGGGATTTTAATCTAGCTTAATGTTTATTTTCTATAATCTGGAAAAATTTTCAACAAAAAAAAATTGTTGCTAACACTCTTTGCGATAAACTACTCAGGGGACATAATTGACATTTCTTTACCTTAACTTGCCGAAAATTTTTTATGAAATTATTAAATTAAAGCTGAAAAATTTGTAATTTAAATTTTATAGTTTAAATTTACTATATTATTAGGTTTTTATAACTAAAATATGGCATTAAAAAAGAAGCTTCTAAACCTTCAATAAAATTTGCTCTGGCTTTTAAACTTCTATAAACACCATTTCTAAACTATAAATTATCCATGATACATGAAAAGACAAGTTTCTTTGAATTCTTGCATCTTAAATATCAAATTAATAATTCATGTAGATAAAGTAAAGTAAACTGTTTCTGTATTCATTGTAATTGAAGAAAAAAACACTTTTTCTTCTAGACTGCGGAAAATTTGACTCATTTCTTGACTCTTTAACAATAGAATTCGATTTAGAAACATGTATAATTGCAGTTAAAAAGCAAAATGGGCTGTTAAATATGGATTCTAATTTCTTTATTAAAATTTTGGTTCTTAAGATTTCATTTTCAATTCTTTTTTTTTTTTTTTTTTTTTTGTATGGAAACAAAAACAATTATTCAAATGAAGATAATATTCCTGATATTTAATTTTTAAAAATGTATGAAATAAAACAAACATTATTTTATCTCATACAATAATTTCAAAATGCATTTTTGATTTGTTCCTTTATGAATGAAATATATATTCAATAGGACCATATGTTTATCTTATAAAATTTTTTCATCAAAAAATCATCACTAAATATATTTTTCGATTAATTACTCAAATAAATACTTAACGATAAATTATACCCTCGTTTATTTTATTTTTTAAAAGAAATTTCGTTTTGTTTTACTTCAGAGAGCAACACAATGACTCTCGGGGAAAAATAACAGCCAATAAACATTTCTTTTTGCGTTAATTCAAAAGTTTTTATAGTAAGCGACATTGTGGACATTAGGTATTGTTTTTGTATCATATTATAGTTATAAAGTATTATAAAATGGTGATTGCTTATTCTTTCAAAGACTTCAAACCATAACTGGTTATTGCAGTAACTAACATGATAATGCAATAGCTTATTGCTTATTTTTAACATTTATTTTTCATGACTGATATCCATGACAAACATATTCAAAATATGAAATATTTTTTTTTTGAATATAAACTTTGTAGAGCTTCACTTTTTACAAAAAAGACTTTTTTTAAAAGAAACTTCAACTATGCAACGTTTTAATAATAATTTATGTAAATGGACATGGTAGAATAAAAACAACACATGCGTAACTTAAGCTTTTAAAGCTGGAACTGGTTTAAATATAGACTAAGTTCCAGACTACGATGCATCACGAAAAAATATTTTTTTCCGGTATTCAAAATTTCAAGTCAATAAAATACTGTTATGGTAGATAAAAAATATTTAAGTCTCCCGGAATCAATCAAAATTTTATTTTTTTGACGAATCTAAAAAGCAATTTTTTTTTTAAATAGCTTCAATATAAAACAAATTTTAACTCTCAATTTTTCAAAGTTTAAAATGAAATTTGAAATAAAAAGTTAGTCATGAAATATTTGTTGTAATTAACAAATAGGCAACATTTTAATTCTTAACTCAATCTTGGATAGTTTTTGTCTGTAGATTATGCTTAAGATTAAGGTTTTCATGTAGATTTCTGAAAATCTAAATGTTGCATTTTATACGTAATAAAATTATAATACACATAAAAAATAATTGACTATAATAAAATTTTTAGACAAATACATATTTTCACGTAAAAGCTAATCACGTACAAAATCAAAACATGTATCACATTTATCTTTGAACAAAGAATTTCAAATGTGTGATTTTTTTACCGGATTCCGATAAACCTATTTTAATTAATGTTACTAAAAATATTTCGGTGAACTACTGACAACAGTGATAACTTTTTATATACTTCGAATTTGAATTTTAAAAAAAAAATCGCAAGTCATCCCATTTCAGACTACTAAATCGTTAAATGTGAAACAGTACCTTACATTACATGAAGCACGATTTTATTTTTTTATAGTTTTCTTTTCATCATACAGTGATACCTGTCAAGTTGATCACCTTTGTAAGCTGACAGCCTGTATAAGTTGAGCTTTACTGTTAAGAACAGAAATTATCTTTTTCTTAAAAAAAAAAAAGAACAAAAGAAAAGAAAAAACTAAAAGTAAAAGAAAAGGGGGTACCTTTATAACTTGACAGTCTGTCTGCCTTGTTTGTTGACCCCTAAGGTAAGTCAAATTTGGCCCGGAGTGCTATTGATTACAGTTCTAAACTCTTTAAAAGTTGACTGGAAAAAATTTCATGAAATTTCTTTTGCAGTCAACTTTTGCAACTTTTTTATATTAGATATTTAAATTTTCACGTAGTGGTGAAAGGCATTGAAAACTAACCTAAACCTATTTTTTATAATTTAAAAACGATAGTAATAATAAACTTCTTAATTTCGTGAGTAAACTTTTGTACTAATACTTTAAGAAATTATTCATAATAAAAAACTGGCAATTTGCATTAAAATATACATATTTGTTTTTTTTTAAACTAATCAGTTTAATATTAAATTTATATTACAAGTTGTATTTCCTTCTTGTAATTCATCTCTTTTTCTATATGAATATTTGTTAAATTTCTTGTCTTTTTTTGATGAATAATTGTTAAATTTCTTGTCTTTTTTAGATGAATAGTTGTTAAATGAAATTTTGAAGACATTTTAAAAAATTTTATTGCACTTACACATATTTTGATAATGTCGGTGGGTTCTTAGTATTTTATTTATTATTTTTCCATGAAATTCGAAATATTTTTTTGTTATCTTCCCACACCGAAATAAAGTTGCCGTTTATTTCAGTGAGTGTTCATAAACTAGTAGAAAGTTTTAAATGTTAAGATAAAATAAAAGATAAAATATGAACATATTAGGAGCAAAATCGATAAAATTTTTTACATATTTGAGTGATTTTCCGTATTTTTGTACTTAAAACATTAAATAAATCATGGTACCTTGTAAGTGGTTCATCTTATCCGTATTCATTTAGACAATATTGGAACTCTTTAAAAATTTAGTTTTTAAGGCATTCAAATAGTTTTCTTTGATAAAAAGATAGATAAAACATAAATACTCCTTATAGTTTTTTGTATTTTGACTCAGATATAAATTTGAAAATAATGATAAGAGTTTTGATTTTTACTTCATATTAACCCCAAATGATCTTAATGATTTATTTTTATCTGACAAGCAAACATATGTGTGTACTTTAGTAATTCTTAAGAGCTGAATTCAGTAAAAAAATTCAGAATTTTCTATCATTTCACATTTCTTGGGACTAAGTAAAGACGATCAGCACGCAATTCTGCAATTAATCACGAAATCTTAACTTTCATGATCCCTTTGATCAACAACGAACTACAGTGGAAAGTCTCTCCTTTTTTTCAATTATAAATCAAATTATGAAAAATATTTATATTCTGATTATAGCATTGCATGCTTGATAACAGTAAAAGTAACACTTTAAAAAAAAGAGAAATGCATAATATCTACCAATGTTAATATGCGCATAGAGAGATAAATTTCATTTAGATTCAGCAAAAACGACTGTTGTTATTTCATTTCATTGACATTTTATCCTTGAAAGATAAGTGTGAAAAGACTATATAGATCATTTTAAAAAAAACTTAAAAAACATACTTAATAGGACATTTCTGGAAGATAATTCAGATTCTATACAAAAAATACATTTGGAAAACTTTGTATTTCAAAATGAGTAAGGATATTAAGTTAGAAAATTTTGCGCATCGTGCAACTTAAAAATTAGTTTTTACAACAAAATTACCTTTCATTTTTTCCGAAAAAACATCCTAACTCTCATTTTTAAAAGAATAATAATTAATTTTAAGAAGAAGAATAAAAGGGTGCAAATACATTTTTCATATTCGTACTGTAACGTTACATTCAAGGTAAAAGCAAAAACTGTAAAAAATAATTTTGTATTGGCTATGAATAAATTTTATGGTTCGCATATGATTCAGTGCATTATTTATTTAAAAAAATATTTTTTAAGGTCATAGAAAATTAAGCACAATTAAGCTGAGTAGATTTAGTTAATTTTTCTGTTTTGTCCACGCGTTTTTAAATATCTTAAAAATATTTCTACCAAGCGTGTTTTTAATTTTTTCGTTAAAAAATTTTTTACTTGCTTCTTCACTCAAAATTTTGAAGATTTTAAAAGATGAGCTTCATAATTTTACAAGTTGTTTCTGTTACGATTTTAACGTGGCATTTGAGTTTCTTATCATATACTCTTAAAGATGTATACTTGTATCGAAAAGAGTTGTTGAAATATGGTTCCTAGCAGATAATCTAATATAAAATATAGTAAGTTTTAGATAATTGAATACAAAATTGTTGAAAAAATGGCTTTGTTATGGCTTTACGTAAGAAATTAAAGCGTCTTATTAGAAACTGACTAGAAAATGATTTCTGTTACAGCTTTAATGTCTAACTCCAATAATTTTTTTTTTTTGAAATAGAGAATTAGATGTGAAACGGTGACAAATGGTTTCTGTTGCGTCGTTAATGTGACATAAAAAAATCTTATGTCATACTTTTTAAGATGGACAATTGAATACAAAAAATGTTGAAGAAAAGTGGTGTCTGCTACAATTGTCTTGGTATGATATTTCTATACTTCTTATTACATACTCTTTGGATACAAAAGTGTTAGAGGGTGGCTTTAACTATAGATTTAATGTGAAATGAGAAGTTCTTAAAACTTACTCTTCAAGGTTAATATTCGAATATATAAGATGTCAAAGAGTGCTATCTGTTTGTAACTTTCATGTGGCTATAAAAAATTTAGATATATATATATATATATATATATATATAAGTTAAAATACTAAGAAAATATGGAAAATATTGAAAAATAATAACAAGAGAAGAAAATTAATTAAAAATATTTTTCAAAAGTATATAAAAAAAAAATTTTTTTTGAATTTTATATTTTCATATATATATATATATATATATATATATATATATATATATATATATATATATATATATATATATATATATATATATATATATATATATATATATATATATATATATATATATATATATATATATATATTTATATATTTCTATTATATATATATTATATATATATATATATATATTTATATATTTCTATTATATATATATATTATATATATATATATATATATTGTAACAAAGTAATTTTGTTTAAACAAATAAAAATTATTAACCGAATTTGTAAGTGGACACCTTAATTAACATTTCAATAAAAAAGAATTAGTTTTGTTAATTAACTAGCAATGTTTTTAACAAATGAAGCTGAAATGGCGTCTTGGAGACGATTGTAACAATAAGTAAAGGGACGATTGTAACAGCTGAAAATAAATAATCTTATGTTTACAAACCGTTACTTAACTCCTTAAGAACCACCAATAGTTTCCTATATCATTTATATTATGTTGCATGTGCATTATTTTATTTGTCACCTTTCACAGCATAAATTAAAATTTTTAACTCCTTGAAGTTAAAAGTTTAACCCTTTAGGTCTCTGCTCATTATTACTTTTACTCCTAAAATATCACTACTATCACTACTAAAATATCACTACTATTATTTTTACTCCTAAAATAACCCAAAAATATAGGAGTTGTTGAACAACTTTAATGTTGCATGACTTGCCGAATCAGTGTATGAATATATAGGGGAGAGTGGGGTCAATTTTAAAATTTTTTACTTAACTATTTTTAACTAACAAAAAATCCAATATATTATTAGCATTAATTGACAGACGAGTAAAGTAGACTATCCTCTACTAGAAAAAAAATAAATGCCTTATTTTAAATATTATTATATTAGTTATTAACAATTTTTGACAGTCGTGCACTTGTTACAATTGTCCCCACTTGCGGGGTCAATTGTAACAGTTCATAAATTCAACTAAAACATAGTTAATTATACATATTATCATAGTTGTGATATATTTTTTACTGATCAAAATAGTAGTGATATTTTAGGAGTAAAAATAATAATGAGCAGAGACCTAAAGGGTTAAACTTTTAACTTCAAGGAGTTAAAAATTTTAATTTATGCTGTGAAAGGTGACAAATAAAATAATGCACATGCAACATAATATAAATGATATAGGAAACTATTGGTGGTTCTTAAGGAGTTAAGTAATGGTTTGTAAACATAATATTATTTATTTTCAGCTGTTACAATCGTCCCTTTACTTATTGTTACAATCGTCTCCAAGACGCCATTTCAGCTTCATTTGTTAAAAACATTGCTAGTTAATTAACAAAACTAATTCTTTTTTATTGAAATGTTAATTAAGGTGTCCACTTACAAATTCGGTTAATAATTTTTATTTGTTTAAACAAAATTACTTTGTTACAATATAATATTCTAATACCAAAAAAAGTACTTAAGTATCGTGAAAATATCTTTTGTGATGTAACTCTTTCAAAAGTACATAAAAATGGTTGCCAGCAGGTGTGTACATGTAGATTTAGTAAATACACCTTGTGCGCCACCTAGGAACCAAATCTAGAACCAGACACTCGAAATTTTTGCTCTGTTACAATCGTACCCTGTTACAATTGACCCCACTCTCCCCTACTTATATTACTGAGATAATCTATATTTAACTTGAAATTTAAAATCCGGATACGTTTTTGGTGATTATTTACACTTAAATGCAAAAGTTTCCACTGACACATCTAGTTGAAATCGGAATACGTAAAATCATGTATGAAAAAGTATTAAACATATATCTATTTTCTAAAAATATATATAAGAAGTTTTATTTTCTCTTTCTTCCAAAGCAATTACATTGAAGCAAATGACATCTTACGCTTAAGAAAACTACCCATAAATCTTAAAAACGACGTCTTACGTTTCAGCTAAGGACTCTTACATTTAAGCAAATGATATATTTCGTTTAAGAAAACTATTCTTAAATTAAAACAAACGACATCTTACGCTTAAGCAAATGATTCTTACATTACAGCAAACGACATTTTCCACGACTTTTACATTTCAGCAAACGACATGAAAAATCGTTAAGGTAATAATAAATCTGAAATGGGATGAATAGTTATCTCCCGTAAACAATACATATGCAGTAACCTATAAAAGTTTTCGGACAATATATATAATAGTTTTGTTCACTCTATGACTGTTTTTACACATAACTTTAAACAGATTCATAAATATTGAAAAAGATTAATTTAAATGTTGGACTGTGTGGGAAACATAAGACAGTTTTGAAAGACAAGTAATTAATTTTATTATTTTTTACTGTAATCAAATTAAAATAACAGTATATTGACCGGAGACTTTTGAACGCAACCATAGAAAAATATTCAAACACCATTTTATTTGTTACAATTCTAAAATTTTTCAAAATCTTGATAACTCGGAGGATAATAAATTCGTCCATCAAAACTCTCCGCTGGCTTAACATTTCTTAAAGTTCACCCATATGCGTTTGTATGAGACATTAAATGGAGAAAAAAATCTGAATGAAGATCCTTACTGATAAATATTTAGGTTAAGCTTTTTAAGAAGTGAGGTGTTTTTATTCCCTTTTGATATATATGTCTTGAATGTCAGAACTTCCTGCATTTTACGACCGAGATATGACTTCCCTTTCCTCAACCAACCCTACCTGACACTTCCAAAATTCACCCCTTTCAGTACTATGTGAGAAATAGGTCACAGGGGAATGTTTTCCTTTTTTTATACACATTTACTTCAAGCAGGGCAACAGATCATTCTATTGACAACTGCAATGGTACAGTAGAATCACGATTATCCGAAGCTCTATTAGACGACACTTCGGTTATCCGGCACCCCTTCTATTCCGATGTGCGTATTTTATAGCAAAAACTCGATGTAACGAATTACGTATTACCAGAAATCAGCTACTACAATATTAATGCAGTTTTTCAAGTTACATTCCAATGCTAATGCTGAATGGAGAAAAAATTTGGGAAAAATTATAGTATAGTATTCTAATAACTTTCTTAATAAAAAAAAATATTATTTCTACTAATAAAAGCCAAAATATGTGGTATTTAAACCGATCTTGTGGTACTTTTTCCGTTCATATGGTAACGTTTTACCGGAAATTTTGATTTTAAAGATTATAATTTCAATTACC
This sequence comes from Parasteatoda tepidariorum, assembly GCF_982258835.1. NCBI lineage: Eukaryota > Metazoa > Arthropoda > Arachnida > Araneae > Theridiidae > Parasteatoda > Parasteatoda tepidariorum. The sequence continues at coordinate 59,306,972 of NC_141765.1, forward strand.
ACACATTTATTAAAAAACTCAAAGGTGAAAAGTAAATTTTACCGAATAAATGGTTTTTATGTCATGCTCTAAGGTATAATGATAAAATTACCAAATTTTATCACAATAACCACATTTTATCACAAATAGAAAACCATATTTTATTGTTAATTTTATCAAAATGATTCGATACAAATTATCGAGCTTTTTGATGCCCCCATAAGGCTACGAACATGGTAAATTTTACCATATTCAAGCAGTTTTGTCTATACTTTTTTCTCAGTGTGAAGAAGCAAATAATGTTTACTTTTATCTATTTAAATGATACTAACTATTTCCTATTACGCAAATTTTATTTAGAGGGTTAAACATTTCTCTGCTGTTTAAATTAGCTGTATTATGCAAAAAAGGGCCGCATGAAAGGCATTTTAATTTATTTCTGATATCAATACAGAAAAGCGAAAACAAGCATCGTTTTCTTCTTACAATCTTATCCAATCTATGTGTGGGTAAGCATGGGCCAAGTTATATTCCTCTTTTCAGGAGAATTCTTCTGCTATTTCTATATACCTCTGTCGTGCACGTTAAAAAAATGAGTCGTTTATTGACCATATAACTATCACTCATTAATTCGCTTCTTGGCAATTTAACAGTGAAATCCACATTCATTGTTATCAATGAAGTCAAAAGCTTCATTTTATCTTTCAGTCATTTTTACTGTTATTTTAACGTTTAAATACATTTTCGGTGTTAGGATGAAATATCGCTTGGATCTAACATCACTTTACTTAGTATGATAATGGTATATACCAAACGAATGGTGCGAAAAATTTGATTATGAACACACACTCCCTTCTTAGCTTGCAGATATTTGAAGAATAGAATTCTGCACGTAACTGCATTTTTTTGAGACAATTTTTGAATACTTATTATTTGTAAAATATGCTCACATTCAAATATATACTGCCCGAAACATCCAAACACGACCACAATGGCAAATAAGAAACTAAAAGAAATAAAAAATATGAAGATATGACTTCAAGACTTTTAAATATATTGAGGATTTGAATTGAGGATTTTCTCCATGAAATTGCAAATATTTGCTAACTGCTTGAGTTCTATCTTATCGTAAGTTTAAAAATATCCTTGCTAATCCCGCTGCTGAAAACAGTGAGAGAGGAGGATTTTTTTTAAAGACATCATGTTGCACAATTAGTAATAATCAACATACGTGATATTTTGTCCAAGCGAGATCTCGCGAGATTTAGATCAGGCAATATTTCAGACGCGAGATTTTGATCCCAAAGTAGATTTTTTTGTAACGAGAAGCCCTCTATAAAGACAATTCTATCTGTTATTGCGAATTGTCCTCATAACGTACGTGTATTAGTACTATCGAGAAAAGGGGTGAGGCAACTAATGGTGATTTGTCAGATTTTATTTCAGTGATAAAAATTTTACTTTGTTCATCAAAAAAAGTTGCTTCTAATAAATTTTTAGATTGGTTAAACTGCGACAAGTACGATGCGTGTCGTATAAAACTTGATAGTGAAAGAAATCGTTCGGATCTTTTAAAATGAAACATCACCTAAATATGATTATTTCGACAGTGATGCACGAGAATGCGAATGACGGTAGTATTATAACCAAAACTACGGAGTCAGCAATGAAATTTTTAACTCCGATGTCAACTCTGACTCTAGACTTTTTTATTAGCTCCACTCCGATTCATTTTCATAAAAATTTTAACTGAATCCTAGGAAAGTATTATTATATGAACTATTTGTTTCGATATTTTTATACACGATTAAAGTTGATAGTATTTTAATTAAAATTACATTTCATATTATACACGGAGAAAATAGCATGGTCAGAACTGTACAAATACGGTTAAATTTACAGTGCGTCTGGCTCGATGGGAACACCAAAAACTCAGCAATTTCTCGTGAAGCGCTTTGAGAATGATGGTGTTAAAATTAACAATAAAATATGATTTAATAATGCATTGTAAAATTTGGTAAACGGGGTAAAATTTGATAATTTTGTCATGATAGTTTAGAGCATGGCATAAAACCATTTTTCCATTCAATTTATTTTTCAGTTTGGTATTTTTTACACCAAGTGTGTGGTAGTAAGAAATGTACTTTTCAAAACCAGAATTTTCGGTAAACCATTACCATATAAAGGGAAAAATTACAAAATGAATGGTTTAAATACCAACATACCATTTTGGTTTTTCGTTTCAATAACCAGTATCAAGCCGTTTTTTTCCCGAGAAATGAATGAGTCAAAAAAACGAAATGAGTTAAAGAAATAAGTTCGAAAAAAATATATTTGAAAAAAATAAGAACATTGAGCAAAACCTTTATATAAAAGAGTTAGATATCAATATTTTACAAGCACTCCCCAACACAATTAAGCATCTTATTACAAGATATTTCTGCGAATATTTATTAGCTAGTAAACTATTACAAATGATACATTCAGTTGCATATCTTTTTAAATAACTTTTTAACTTAACTTAAATATGGACTTTATGAAACAAAATGTAACTTACTTAATTCCTTTATTTTAATCAATTTTTCAAAAGTTTCAGAATTTTTTTTGTATTAATTTTCAATAATTTGGTAAAAACTTTGGGTTTATAACATTTAAATGTGATAGTGGGATAAATTAAACTTTTTATAAGTTATAATTTATATAAGTGTCCGAATATTCTTTTAAGCAATATTTTGTTCACATTATTACAAATATTTATCTAAATAATTTTTATAGCTTAAAGATTCCTTTTACTTTTTTTAAATTGTAGGATCTGACTTTTAATCATCCTGAGCAAGAGTCGAAAGAATTTTTTCCCGAATTCAACTCAAACTTCTCAATTCCCATTTCAACTCCACAGCTCTGATGGCGTTTGTAAAAGCATAAGAAAAAATTTTACCGAAGGCACTAACAAAGATCACTATACTAGAAAATAGAAAATAAGTCTTTTCCAGTAAAAATTTCACAAAAAAAAGTTTTTAAAATGAACCTTAAGCATGCTACCGGAAATGACCAAGTCAATAATTGGGAAGAAAAAAAAAGAAATGTATGTGTTAATGTATTGTAAGTTCATGTAAATAAGTAATGTAAGTCATTCAATGCCCATTTTAAATAAAATCATCCCAGAAGCCGGGATAAATTGCCAAAAGCTATATATGTTGAATTTATCTTTTTTTCATAAAAAGATGTCAGTCTATAATTAAACGGCTTAGATACATTAACTCATTATCAACTTGATCATTTTACAATAAAAAAAATTCCAGTTACGTGAATCATTGAATCCACCAAAAAACCTGATTATCCTAAATATTTTTTTGTTAAAGAATACTAATTTCTGGCACTAATGTGCAACCTAAATGGTACAGAGGACTATAACCTTAAATATACTAATTAATTAAAACAGATGATAATTTAAACTGAAAAATCAGACACAAAAGCATAAATTTTCACAATAAAAACACTTTTCTTTGACAGACTTGGATTTTAAATCCTTTAAAGTATCTTTGGGTTAGGTCGAGTTTGGGTCTGCAATAATTAATTAGCATATTTAAGGTCTTTAAATTGAAATATTGAAATTATTAATAGGAAAAAACAACTATTAGATGAAAAGTAATTTAGAGTGATCAGATTTTTTACTGACTGTGTTAAATAAATTCTGAATAATATAAATTTTCAAAGAGAGATAAATGACAATGAAGAATAATCATTTAAAAAAATGACGTCCTGCATTTGAATCTCCTTAAGACAAATGTAATAATTCTTAGGTAAATTTTTAAAGAATATATTTCGTGAAACAAATATAATAAAAAATAATCAGAATTAAAGTTACTCATTTCATACAAGGCAAAAAATTTCACAAAATAAGTAAAAAAAATTATAAACACTTAATATAGTTTACATACTTGGACTCATTCTTAATGGTTTGAGGACCTAAGCTTTAATATTCTAATTTTTTAATGGAAACGATATCTTAAGTTTCAAAATCAGATACAAAGACGTACTTTCTCTCAATAAACATGACTTCTTTTCGACGGATTGGATAGTCAACCCTCAAATTAGTGAGGAAAGCCACAATCTGGAAAATATGGTCCCAATAGTTTAGGCAGAACAGCTATCAAAATTTTCAGTTCCTTTGTTAATTTCCTTTTCTGCGGAACAACTATGTAACTCAGACAAGTCCTATGTGAAATTCTGCATTTGCGATCAATTGAAAACAACAACAAAAATTGAATTAGCCAGTTTCAATCATGAAAACAACCTTTTTTATAAAATGGAACATTAATAGAATAAACTTTTCTAGCTTAATGCGATAAACATAATCTTGCATTAAAAGTTAAATTTTTTTAAGAATTTTACTTTAAATTTATAATAATTTCATAACTTTCATAATTTCATATTTAGATAATTTCATAACTTTCTGAATTCTATTAATAAAGCTGCAATTTATAGATGGTATGTTAATAAGCTACAATTAATTCAATGAATTATTGATGTGGAATTGAGTTAATATAACAAATTAAGAATATTCTAGACGAATTAATTTTTCGTCTTCTGTAATTTACTGATTGACTATATAAATCTGCAAAAGTTTCCGACCAGTATATTGCTCTAATTTTAAATTGAATAAAATTAAAAACAAAATGAAAATTATTCAACTTTCAATACAGCTTTATATTTTCAATACAGAGTGGCTTTACGTGAAGCTTAAAAAAGATTTATGCATCTCACTTGAAGAAACAATTTTCTGCTTCTTTAATTCATTAATTGACTACATAGCGTGCGAACGTCCCCAGCCAGTATATGGCTATATTTTAATTTTATTAAAATTAAGAACTAAATCAAAAACACCTTACTTTCAAAGCAACCTTATGTTTTCAATACAGAACAGTATTTATAGAAAACTTTAAAAAGATTTATGTATCGCACAAAAAGAATCAATTTTCTCCTCCTTTAATTCACTGATTGACTACATGACCCGGCAAATGTCTCTGGTCAGTGTATTGTTATATTTTAATTGAATCAAAATAAATAAAAAATTAAATTTTTTTTTCTATTAAAGCAGCCTTATGATTTAATATGCATTTTAGAAAATTCCTCATCAAATTGCGGTTAAAAGTACTGACACCCTGAGTGCAGCAGCCGTAAAATGCATTTTCACAGTAAAGTTTTATATCATAAACAATAATATTTATTTAATAACAATGATTTAGTGATTGACAGAAAATTTACAGTATATTAAATCTTTGTTTCTTAAAATTCCATCGGAAAAATGGATTTTATGGTAAAAAGCAATGACTTCCTGAGTTCCGGTACTTTTTACCGCAATCTGATTCTGAATTTTCTAAGTGTAGAGTAGCTTTTACGCTCTTCTAATAAAAGATTTATGTATCTCTTGAAAGTTATATGTATAATAAGCTACAATAGCGGAAAGAAGTTATGAAAATATACTGGCTAAAGACTTTTGCAACTAATGCATACAAATTTAAAAACAGTAATACATGGTAACCGTAATAAATGGGGCTCATAATACGCATGACGCAGTCAAAATATATTTACCATTTTTACTTAAACTGTTTTAAAAAAGGTATTTTTCAGCATTTTGATTTAAAAAATATCATTAAATGTATCTCATATAATGTGAGATAATGAACTTAATAGATGACATTAATTTAAAAACAAATAATGAAATTTCTAAAAATAATCGAGTTTGATGTTATGAAGAAAAAAAACATAGTAATTTTACGTGCTTTACATTTTAGTTTTATCTAATAATACTAATCTTGTTATAATATTAATTTGTCAAATATATGTCATAAATCTTTATTTTAAGCAATCAAAACAAAAATTTGTAAACAAATCAGCTCACACTATCTTAACAAATGTGTATCCCAGTTTTGCACACATTACTTATGTTCCTCAACTTTGAAGGACGAAACCAGAAATGTTAAAAGCTGAAGACAGATTTAGATTTTAACATCGGATATTTTAGAAATGATAAAAGTAATACATTCGAATAATTATCTTCCTTATTATTTAATTTCAATAATTTTTTTGTCTTATCGCTTGTGTTTTAAAATAAATCTAGATGAATAAAACTTTTCTAAATTGTAAAAAAATTCATTACAGGAAAAAAATGAAAAGAAATCCTAATATACTATAGTATACTGTATGTATATATATATATATATATATATATATATATATATATATATATATATATATATATATATATATATATATATATATATATATATAACTGCAATAATAGCTGGCATAAATAGCATAGCATTAAACTTAGCCAAAAGGGATTAAGAGGAAATGTCACAGCTGTATTTTTTTTCCTTCTTTATTAAGCATTGCTAATAATTACTGGCTCTTAAGTGTGTGTAACCATATAATCACTCTAGATCATTTTATTAATTTATGGGACAAAAAAAAACTGCGCAAAAACTGCCGCATCTCTGTGCCAAAATTTCCCAAAAAACTTCCGCGTCTATTCCTTTTTCCCTACGACTTTGTTTTATTTGGATTAATATGCATATGCAATTATGTAATAATAATTTAAATGCTAGAATATGCAATAAGCTTGAAGGTAATACACTGCTATGCATGATTACAAATTATGTACACATTTTTACTTCAAAAAACAAGAATCTCGTGACAGATTTTTTTTGCTGTTTTATTTAACTTATGAATTTAATACTTAATACTAATACCATCATATTTATGTTCTAAGTATTTTAAGATACTTGAAGCTAAAATTCTATGAAATGTAGCATTGTAATAATGGAATTAAAATTACATAAAATATCCTTCTATAGAAGTCTTATACCGTATAAAAAATTTTATATTCTTTTTTCATTATGCAACTTCAATGCAAGAAAAAAACAGCAGTTTTATTTTCCTCCTCTTTCAGTGACATTCGTTATTCTTTCAAAATATAATCTACTATTACGTCAAGTTTACTTATTTAAAAAATATCTTTTCCTTCATTGAAGTGCAAGTCAGAACATATCAACTAAGGCTTTACAATTTCTGAAGACTTACGAAATCTCAAACAGTTCACATAAAATTGAAGTAAGATTTGGTTTTTTCTTAGATTGATTATATTTTTTTCATCCGGATGCAAAGCGAAAGGGTGCAAATTGTGAAATATGTTTCAAAACAGGGAAAGAGTATTGAGGCCATGACCCAAAGTTATCCCCTTTTATTGAATCCCCTATTTCACACGTATGTCGAATGACTTACTTTTTAACTACCGGATTTACTTAACCACAAACATAATAACTTGCGACCTTGACACAAGCAAATTTATGGACTTTTTTTTGCTCAGAGATCTTACATTTAAATAACAAAAAAAAATCGATTGCAGGAACATAAAACTATGATAACACACTTAAATTTCTTTGATCAAAACATTACTTAAAAAGTTTTTTAAAAAAGGTATATTTGAAGGAGCATTATTTTATGATAACACACTTTAATAAAATTGATGTGTGATTTCGGTAAAAAGAAAAAAGAAAAAAAAAGTCTTACTTTTAAAAAATAGAATTAAAAATATTTTAGAAAGATTTTCAGCTTTTGATAAAAAAAATTTTAATTCAAGATCATTCGGTATTTTGATCAAAGATCTTATATTGCTTTTTTAAGAAAAAAATAAAAACAGTTGCATTTAAGGGAACAATAATTTATAGGAAAGCATTTTAGTCCAAATCAATAAAGTTGTTGATTGAACTATTAAAAATGGAATCAGTTACATTTAAAGGAACTTAAATTTATGGAAAAATATTTTAATTCAAAGTAATAAAGAGTTTGAATGAAGGTATATTGAGAAATCATTAATATTAGGAATTGCATTAACGAAATTTGAGCTCGCTAAAATACATGTGGTTGTTGTTATTAGCTTTTTGACTTGAGACTTTACTCCTAGACCGGATTATTTGTTTAATTAATTAATAGTAATTTATTAGCTCATAATTATTAAAATTCTATTAAAAATTGTTTCTGATCAAAGGAATTGTTATTTTGTACTTTATTACATTTTAATTGTCAAATGTGAAAATAAATAAACAAACAAAATAAAAGTGTAAAAAAATTAACTTCATAATAAATTTTAAGTAATTGTAATTTATGTTTTTAAAAGTTAATACTTAACATGTTAACTAAATAAAATAAAGAATAAAATTATGAACTAATTCATGGGGCCTATTAGTTTATTATTTTTCAAGTCATTACACGAATAGTTTTTTAATTCGTAGCAAATTGTAATCTGAATTTTAAAGGAGGATATGAAAAACTAACATTTGTAACTAATTTATAGAGATTCATGGTTTTACTATTCTCTCAAAGTATTTCCGAAATATATTTTCAAAATAATAAGTAATTTTGAACCAAAATACTATAAAGGATAAATTCGCAACAAATATTTGCAATTTATTTATAGAAATCACTAAGAGTAACACTATTCTAACCACCATTTACATTTATGACCAAGTATTCTTAATTCTCCTATGGAGGAAAGGGAGGAAAGTTTGAACAATTTTTTATTTATTTTTCCTATTAAAAATTTTTAAGGTTTAAAATAAACAGTGAATTGAAAATACTTGTTTATTTCTTTAACTTATGAATCCACATTTGAAAAATTTCTGGTTAAATAAAAAAATTTGAAAGCTTTTAAGAACAAAGGTACCCCAAGGTGGAGTACAATTTCTACTCATAGTTTTTTGTACAAAATTTTTTAAAAAAAACAACAAATTCTTTATATGTAAAGATTTTTGCATTTAAAAATATAATAACTCGATATTTTTAAATGCATGTATTAATTGTATAACTCATATCTTCTATTATTTCAAAAGTGCTTCTTTTTTTTTTACAAATCGTTATGATTTTGATTATGATCCCATGACTTGAAATAATTATATGCAAAATTGCTTTGATGTATTCTAAACATGCTTTTCAAAAACTCATGTTATAAACTTGAAAACGGTTGTAGCGCAAAGATACTTTATCTTAAATTAACACTTTGAATTGTAAAAAATACATTGTATTGTCATTAAAAATTAAAAATAAAAATTTCATTAAAATTTATTCAGTTTTGCTTGCTATTGGGTTTTAGAACCATTTTTAGAAAACAAATGCTATAAGTTTTATTACAGCATTTTATGGTCGCAGCTATGTGTTTGAAATTAAAAGTTTAACTTCCTCTTAAAAAATGTTTTAAAAGTTCGACTCTTTTTCGGATTTTCAAATTAAGTTTGACAGTGTTACTTACTAGGTTATTAGATGATTTTACAAATATTTAAGTAGTCGAACTACTTAATAGATGTAATGTTTGAAAAAAATATTTTACAATTAGCGAAAGAAAACTCCAAAAATTGAAAAGATATGTTTATAGGAATTTTCTGATGACTTCAATAAATTGTATCCCGAAAAATATTACAAGAAATGAATATTTATTACTAAAATGCTCATGCAGTTGTCACCAGTAACGATTTTCACCATCCTTGTGAAGAGAAAGCCTATAGAATTGTCTTTGTCCATTAATTATCAACCACACAATTAAAACAGATGGCAAGATCATGGCATGTCAGCCTGTATCATTTCTGTAAGAAGATGTATTCTGTAAACTTGATTAATAATGTGTCAGCCACACAGAAACCTGAACTAACACCTTTCATCAAAAGGAATGATTTTCTTTATGCCCTTAGACCAAAACATACGCCTCATGCGCTTTTGACCAAAAATTTATTATCAAGTTCTTAGACTAAAGAATTCTTGAAAAATGAATTAATCCTGAATTTAAATTAATTACAGCATTATTTGAATTCTTAAATAAATAATTGTAACTAATTAAATGACCTTTATCAAAACTACTTGAGTGACCATTTCTAAAATATGTTTCTTTTTATTCACTTCACTAACTTATCTATCGAACAGATAGTTTTGATGGTTTTAAAAATGTATTTGAGTTTAATTTTCGTTATAAACATATTTCTTAGTTTGAATTTTGTATTAATACTAAAAAACAAACTTATCTATTGAAAAGTGAGTTTATTAATCCAAAAAAGATAATAAAAATTGTTAAATTTCATCAAAAAATTTAGAAATTAGATTAAAAAAAATAGCGAACTTCCTTAGTATTCGTGAAAGCACACAAAATAATTTTTTGTTTCACGTATGTTTTGAACCGGTAGCGAAATGTACACATTTTTATAAAACAAACTAATTTCTTTCGTTTCTAAAATGTTTCTGTTCTATTCAAGCATTAATGAAATACACTTTTCATGCTCCATCAGGTTATGTCCAATAAGTACTGAAAATCGATAATATTTAACAAAAATATTATTCTACAGCTGCAAAAGTAGGTTCCAAATTACTCATGGTTTAAATTTGTATACGAAACTAGAAGTTATATCGGTTTCAAAATTGTTAGCACCCCGGCGTAGTTAATACGTAGTAATGTCCTTATTCATAGCACTATTGCAGACATACTAGATTTTTTTAATGTACATTACATTTTTTAATGTATCCAATGTTTTTAATGTATGTTTTCTTAAATTCTGAAAAAAGATTTACTTAAAAAAAGGGTTTACTTTGAAAAGAAATACGCACCATAAATATCAACATAACTGCCTGTTTTCAAAACGTAAAGTTTCAGTTGTCTCTTCTTTTGTTTCGTTTCGAAATTTATCAAAAAGGGAAAATTAAATTTTCTTTTTAAATCTTACACAGTTACCCTTCTGTTTTTATTTATTATTATTACTATTACATACTGTTCAAAAATAAAAATTATATCAAAAATTTGTGATTCTATGGAAATAACATTTTAAAAAAACTTCTTTTGAAGGTTTCTAAGCATGAAAAAAAAATGATAGTAATAATTCTTCATAAAAATGTTTTCTGAAATGCTAAAAAGGAACATTGCTTAGATAGTACATTCAAGTTACTACTTTGTTGTACAAGAACTGAAACAAAGCCGCGCAATTAGTAAAGCTGTTTCTGCGGTATTTTTGCTTAAATCAGCGTAAAACATACCAGCTTGTTTTGCATTGATTAATTAAGTAGATTAAATTAATCAAGTACATCAAAAGTATTTAAAAAATAAATTTTTCTCTTACCAACACTTTTTTCTCATTCATTCTGGAATTTTTACGCTTCCCTTTAAAACATAAGATATAATATTTTGCATTTATACTTTATATAAACAGAGAATTTACGTTTGTCATTTTATATATGTCCTTATAGTGTATGATAGATATTAAAACTGATATATATGTAAATACTTAATTACATGAATTTTAAAATAGTAATTATTGCTGGGTTTTTTTCAAGTTCTTCTAATTATTTAATTGAAAATAATTATATTAATCTACATTCTATATGTATTAAATTTCATTTATTTTCAAAAACTATTATATACTATTACTTACATATTTGTTTGTTATTGTTTTTTTTAATTTTTTTCATTGTTTGATTATATTTATAAATTTTATCATTGTTTATTAACTATGCATTTATTTATTACTTCCAAATAACTCATAAAAATATCCTTAAGAAACTATCATTATATTAAAAATACCTACATATATAGCTTTTTACATAATTTTTTTACACTTTAAAAGTAAAAATTTAAGCAAATTAATTCTTGAATACCTTGGAGCGTAGGATAAAGTTAAATCCTAAATAAATACACAACCTAAAGTCTAAACGTAATAGGCAAATATTACACAGTTACTAACAAATAGACACTAAATATTTACATCATTTTAGTTTCCAATAATGGTCTTAATCCTCGCCTCGCAATAAAAGTCAGTATCTGAGGCATGTCTTGGCGAACGAAAGAAAAAATCATCACTTAGAAGTAATTTATCTTTTTCATTCTCTTTTATTATTGTTTTCTGAATATGAATTTATAAAACTATTCAATTTTATTTTATTCGGTTATGTAAGGGAAGACTTTTAAAATGTTTTGAAATAATATAATTGTTAAAATTAAATAAAAAAATAATTCATTTGGGTTGACAATAATTTTAATTTTTTTTTTAAAAAACTTTTTGATGATTGTATCTTGAGACAAAGGTTAGTACAAGGAACAATTTCTAATGGCTTAGTGGCAACATTAACATTACTTTTATTTCTAATTATCGCCTTTATCACTAGATGACATCAAACAAAAGTTACCATTCGAGACATCGAACTAGTTATTACCTTAGTACCTTCGTCCCTCTGAAGTAATTTATTTTTCACATTTTTTCTTCATTTTCCGAATTTGAATTTATAAAACTATTCACATTAATTTTATTCTGTTGCATGAGAGATTTTTTTAAATGTTTTAGAATAACATAATATTTCAAATTAAATATTGATAATTCATTTGAATTTGCCATAATTTTTATTTTTTTTTCTCTATAGTGATTGTAATTTGGGACATAAAAGTATGTCAAAACTTTGTGACATGTCCCAAGATACAATCTAGTCATAACTTTAAATAATAACAAGTTCAGTTTTAAATAATTTTTCTGAATTTGAATTTATAAAACTGTTCACATTCATTTTATTCTGCTGCATGAGAGATTTTTTAAATGTTTTGGAATAATATAATATTTCAAATTAAATATTGATAATTCATTTGAATTTGCCATAATTTTTATTTTTTTTCTCTATGGTGATTGTAATTTGGGACATAAAAGTATGTCGAAACTTTGTGACACGTCCGAAGATGCAATCTAGTCATAATTTTAAATAATATCGAGTTCAATTTAAAATAATTTCGATTTCGATTTTAAATAATTTTGATTTCGATTTTAAATAATTTCGATTTTCGACAAAGAATGTATTTTAATAATTTGTCACAATCTTTTTAAGTACAGTAAATAGGAAATTTGATATTCTTTATAAATAATATGTTTGTTTGTTGACATAAAATTTGTTCAAATATATTACTAATATCTGAGCTGGATGTGTATCCCATGATGCAACAAGATATCTCGAGATAGCTAGCAATTTCTATTTTAAACAACAGATAAATTTTGAGTTTCGAACAACTTGTGTTGGAAAAAATAAATTATTATCTGTATTAAAATTTTACAGAATGTATTATCTCTATTCAAATGTTTTTCTTAAACTATAAATCTGACTGTAATTACTGAAAGTGAAAAAGTGTTTCAAAATATAATACTCACCCATAAACGTGTACAATTTTTCATCGAAAATTTTGTTTCAGTTTTAATAGTTTTAATTCTTTTACATACATTAAGAGGATTATTTTCAAAATTAGGTGTTTAGCATTTGAAATAGCTGTTTATATTTCAATTACAAATAGTCCTCTACAATAAGCAAGTGTTTCCTTACATAAAACATGCACTGCTTACATACACTGCGTAGCTTAAAGAAGGTAAAAAATTTATGGTAGCAGATACGACCTCAATTCGTAGGCAGCAGTATTTATTTATTCAAAAACTTATATTTTTATGAATTGTTTTTATAACCCTTTTAAAATGTAACTTTTAAAGTATTTAACACAAGTACAAAATATGACTGAGAAAAGTTTTTTGTTTCAAGAAGGTAATCGTGAGAAAAACATTTAAGGTATTACGTAGCGAACAGCAGTACTTTCAGTTTTCAAGCAATTGCTTTTTTTTTTTTAATAAATATATTTTTTCTTAAATAGTTTTTATTCTAGAAAGTGCTTAATATCACTCATTTTATAAAGGAAAATTACATAAGCTCTTTAACACCTTCAAGGAAAAATATTTTTCAGGAATGTGGACTTAAAATGGCACGAATTGTCAGAAATTACCCGTATACACATTGTTATATTAAATAACAAATAATGAATCTGTTACATGTATTCATATATAGAAACATAAAAAATATTTTACAAATAAATTTTTTTCATAAAATTTTATTTATTTTTTTTGACATTTTCGCGAAAGTATTTTATTACATACATTGTGCTTAAATAAATATGTATACATTTAACTATATTTCTATTAATGTTTTAATGTATTAAAGCTGCAATTTTTTAAATGAAACTAATACTCAGCAAATAAAAAATAATTTCGTATACCAGAGCCACTTGCTCATTGAATGTTATAAATTCTAATCATTTTTGACAAAATATATAAGGTTCGAATATATATGAGTCAAAACCAGTGATATACTTAAAAATGCTTCATAGTTTATTCAATTTATAGAAATATAAATTTCAATGTAACAATACAAAACTACATGGAAAATATATGGCAGCATATACTTCATTAAATATAACAGTATTTTTGCAATGAAGTAAGAAAATCCCTATAATACTGGTTTAGTTAATTGCAGTTATGATCAAATTATAAGCATGCAATAAAAATAACATGTAAAAACAGAAAATAATTTTTTCATGTGCTAATCCATTTCGTGCAAATCCGTGGCTAAAATTATTTGCAATTATGTTTATATTCAGGCAATTTATGTTTCTCTTTTCTATTTTATATTTTTTCTTAAATAAACATCTATTTTCTAAAACTATTTAGGGTCAATTTTTAAAATTATCCAGCATAATATTACCTTGCGCACATCCATTTCGGGCCCATCCTTGGTAACTAACAAATCAATACACATAATAACAAATCACTTCAGCAATGCAGTAAGAACGGCACTTTAAAACCTTCTACTTACACTCAATTTGCGCTTTTGTTTTCATATTTTGTAAACTGGCAATCTTTCTGCGAAAATATTTTTAAATCATTCTTGAAAAATTTCCCGTCCATGTAAGTAGATCTGATTTCGCTACTCGCTTTATAGTCCATTTTTATACTGTTTTTTCCTTTTCTTTTATTTTATTTTCTGTTTTTACATGTTATTTTTACTTATTTTTACTTTTTGTGTTCTATTTTATTTGTCGTAATTTTTGTAAAAAAAATTTTTGAGTGCTCCTCACACTATTGTATCAATATATTTTGCTTTGGCATTATTGATACAATATCAGAAAGCACTCTGTTTTTCGGATATAATCGTGTGAGCAGATGAAAAGATTATATCTTTTTTTTCCGATTTTTTAAATAAAATTTCACCCTTTTTTTTCTTTTTTTTTTTAAACTGTTGTTTGCTATTTTTTTACTTACTATTTCCCCCCTTTTTTCATATGTCTATAATTTTTCTTTGTTTTATCTTCATTTCGAACTTATCTAATGAGCTCTGTTTACTTGCAGCTTAAGCGCAATAAATGAAATTTATTGTTTTTCTTAACTTTCTTCGTGTTTTCTTGTATTTATTTATTTATTATATATATATATATATATATATATATATATATATATATATATATATATATATATATATATATATATATATATATATAAAGGAACATTTTCATCAATAAAAGGTATTCTCTTATTAATTATTCAGAAAATTGATCAAAATTAGCAAAATCAATACAAGTTCATCGAGTAAATGTACAAAAAAATAAATTTAAATCGAATTTATTCTAAACTAAATTTTGACTGCTAACTATAAACTGTATTTAAGTCTATAAAAGTGAATCAGTTAAAAAAATTGAAGAAGAAAAAAAATTTTCAAAGGAATTTATATTAACAACTGAAACTATTAATCTTTAAGTATTAAGCAATCGAATTTAATCGAACAAAGCAAAGTGAATCAAATAACTCAATAACTTCACTTCAAAATTTATGAATGAATATACTTTAGCAACTGTATCTATGAATCGATAACTGAATCCGTTTTAATGAAGGAGTTTATGAATCTCTATTAATAGATAAGTATAAAAATCTATAACAATATCAATTTATATTCAATTATGCCAATTCTAATAATTTACAATTATAATATGGCATATTTAAAAATGATAAATGCATATCTAAAAAGGATAAACACTACAAATCTAGTTTAATGACGTAGAAAGAGAAAAGGAATTTTTATTAAGAGAATTCGACATGTCTCAAACAAACTAAACGGTAAAAAATTTAAATAAAACATATTTCCAATAAAAACCAAAAAGGTTTTAGATAAATTACATGGATTAGAAACTGATAGAAACACTTAAAAATTATTATCAGAAATAATTATGATATAAAAAAAAATAAACGGAAATTTGGATTTATAGATATGAATGAATCTGCAGAAAGCTTTTCGTAAATCAGTTATTATTATGGATCAATTGGTTTCAACAAAATTCCCTCCTTCTGAAAAAAAAGAAGGAAAAAAAAACGTTTGACTAAATTAACTTCAGGATACTTATTGTGAAGGGAACATTCAAACAAACAGCTTCTCCAATATGCACATGATAGATACAACTTTTTGCCCTGAAGCCTTCGAAATTTGTGGTGAAATTACCGAAAAGATCAAAAAGAAAAAAGAAAATTTCGCGACTTAACCGAAACTGAATCTGAAACTGTAAAGGAAAACAGAAGTGAATTTCTAGCATTAGTTTTATATCATTAACGTTGAATAAAAAATCGAAAATATTAGCAATAACGTTTAAGATTTCCTCTCGTCCACGTATTGTTGATTTGCACATGTTGAAACTACACATATTGCTAAGTCTTTAACGAAAGCAAAAGCTTGCTCTGTTCCGTCCCGATAAGGGAGTTAAACGACTGAAGTTCGTTCAGCTATTTATTGATTTTTTTTTTTTTTTTTTTTTTTGTAATGACTTTGGTAAAATTAACACTAAAATATGGTTTGGTAATGTGTGATAAAATTTTGCAATTTTATTATATGATACCTTAGAGCATGGCATAAAAACCGTTGATTCTGTGAAATTTACTATTTAGTTTTGTATTTTTTCCTAAATGTGTGTTAATAATAACTGTAATCTTGAAAGCCAGAATTTTCGGTAAACCGTTATCGTATGCGCGAAAAATTACCAAATGATGAAAAATTTTTACAAATCGTTTATTTTGGTTAATTAGCCTGAATTATAACTTTTTTTCTTTATCAGAAATGTGAAAACCATACAGTTCGGAAATTTTACCAGAATTTTTTTTCTCTGAGTAGAGATAAAGAAATGTTTTGCCGGGCTTACCACAGAATAATTTAGTGGTCTTAATTTTCATATTTCTGAAATGCATGATAGTTTCATTAGAAAGCAACTTCGAGAGTGAATATGCCATATTTTTTCTGCATCCGCTGGGGCTTCCTTTTTGTCATCTGCATAATATCCGAAGTTAAAAAGTTATGAACATAGAATGGCAACATATCTGGCCCAACCATACCGGATGGTAGAATACAATAAAACAAGTATAAATTATTGAAAAACAAATTAGGCAGCATACTTTTTTAAATAATAATGGAAAATCTAAATCTAATAATGGAAAATTTTATTAACCTATATATATACAATCTTCACCCGTTTAGCATGGATTTCAACTAAATTTATCAATAGTTGAAAGCAACAGTATTCTAAAATACAAAAGAATTTATTCCCAAATTCTCCTAATTGTGTAAACACAAAACTGAGGTGTAATGGAAATTCAAAATACTTCGTTGAAAAGTTTTAAAATCTAAGCTATCTCTTAAAGAAAGAAAAAATTCAGTCCATCTGATTGGTTTTCCCCTTGAGTCGTCCTTTTCCATTCGGCCGGCGAATAAACTGTCCAGCAACAAGGTTGAGATGGCACTCGAAATTCGAATGGAATGTGAACCCTAATACATGTATTTAAACGCCATACTTTACTGGCACTTAAGCCCGTCCTTCAATGGAATTGTGGGAGAAAACTCAGTCTTAACCTTCCGAGTCAGTGGGGTAGAATATATCTGTGAAGCATTGAGGCGTTCAGTTTCTGGACGAATAATTGGGCTTTAATTAAATCCCATGTAAAGCACAAAGTTTCAAGATATATTAAATATTTACTTTTTTGTGATCTTAAGCGATGCTCCGAAATGAAGTGAAGAGGAATAAATCGTTGAAATTAAAGGAGGCATCTGTACATTCATTTTGTTCCGCTGACCTACGAAATTTGCTTAGAATATATATTGAGAGTTTTCTTCTGTCTTTCATTCATTAAAACTTGTTACAAACAAGTGTCCTTTACATACAGTTAGTCTAAATCACGGTAAAGAATTGAGCATCAAGTTCTGATGCACTCTAGTTTCAGTTGCATGATTAAAACGTTGTCAATAGTTTTTACTTAAAAACATATTAATTTATTTTAAAAATGATTGGTTATAGAGTGAGCAAACTATTAAAATTTAAACTGCCTTATATTCTGATCAGGACTTAAAAATTATATTACCCGACATGCCCGGGACAGTGAAAGTTCCGATTGAGTAGGTATTTCCCCTTACATGCCCGACCGGGCATGTAAATATTCGTTCTAAAATATCGATTGAGCACATTTCAAATTTTGACTAATATTTCAAGACGCTGGAGGGGGTGAATAAACTTCACCAAAGGAGGAGATAAAAAAAGAAAATGGATTACATTTAATAAGACTTAAATATTGTTGCCTTTAATTATATAAATAAGAATTTAGTAAACAAAATTAGCTTTTTCCATTTATTCTCTAGTTCATTCGTTTTTATTAAAACAAATTTACTCCTAATCCCTGTGCGTATGAAAATAATTAATAAAAAAGTTCATAACATCATTTTTTTCACTAGTTTCATTCCTTAAAAAACGAGCACTTAAAAATTTTTCAGTCAAATTTTACACTATAATTTAATTTTTATGCTTTATATGGTGGAAGAAGTGATACTTAAGGGTTTTTGCATTTAAGAGCTTCGCTCTAATAGCCATCTAAAATCCTTAAATAAATCATATGTTCTTATTCTATAATTTTGATTTATATGTCTTAATGCGAGTATGTTTCTTATGCGAGTCTAAGTGAATTTCGGGGCGATTTCCTTTCTTCCCCATATGATATTATGGAAAAGGTTTTCAAATTTTCAATACTAAAAGGAAACAATTTAATTTTCATAATTATTATTCAAAAAATTGAGGCCCTGGGCAAATTTTTAAAGACAAATTTTAAACAATTATAATTTAAGTAGTTTTCTGGCAATTATCAGTGATATTTTCTCTTAAATTGCTTGATCATTAAATTTAGTCATGGAAATTAATTTTAAAATTTTTAAAAACAAATATTTCGCTAAAAAAACTAATATTTTAATTTGTTTTGTAATAAGCATCAAAGTCTTAGGAAAAAAACTTGATTGCATCATCAAATTTAATCATGAAAATTAATTTTCAGATTTTTAAAAACATCTGCTAAAATGGTTATGAAGTTATATATAGTATAGTATAGTATAGTATAGTATAGTATAGTATAGTATAGTATAGTATAGTATAGTATAGTATAGTATAGTATAGTATAGTATAGTATAGTATAGTATAATATAGTACAGTAGTAATAGTTGTGTTATAGTATTATTGAAGCTGTGAAAAATATATTAGAACATAAGTACCATCATCAAAACAGTTATATTTACAAGTTCAAAATAATATTTTTATTAGCTATGAATTAAATATTTCGTTTACCATTATGATTATAAACTCTCTTAAAATAGTAATCACCAAAGTCAACACTTATAATTGCGCTTTTATAGTAGTTCTTATGCTTAGTTAAGCTGAGACACTAAACAAAAGCATTATTAAAATTTCCTTTTGTAAATAACAATAGGTGACCAAGCAAATTGTTTTAATATTCATACAGAAAACATTACACACAAACAGTTTAACATTTATCTCCTCCGAATAACAGAACATATTTTACTTCACAACTTTGCAACCAACTTAAAGGTCGACACAAACTGTTGAAAGCCCTTTGTGTTTGTGACAACTGCACTTGCATCTTAAGAGTCTGTTTGAACTACAAACCGCTAGTTACTTTAAAGTAATTGATTTCCCCTTCAAGTCTGCAGCCCAATGGATATTTAAGACAACTCCTTTTGAGAGAATTAGAAAATTACAGGCGGTCATCAAAACTCAAACAATATATATGTTTCCCAAAGGTATTCATAATCTGTATCACTTTGTAGTCTTTAAATCGACACGTTCCAGGTAGTC
Organism: Parasteatoda tepidariorum; assembly: GCF_982258835.1. Lineage (NCBI taxonomy): Eukaryota > Metazoa > Arthropoda > Arachnida > Araneae > Theridiidae > Parasteatoda > Parasteatoda tepidariorum. Next base: position 59,327,001 of record NC_141765.1, read on the forward strand.
ATAAATATTTTTGTTCTAACAAAATTTAAGTCCTTGACTATTGTCACTAACTGACCATAAATTGGAATGTCATCCAAGTTCTTAAATCAAACGGGGAATCTTTTAAGTTTTGAAATCTATAAAGCCTTTTATTTATTTTTATGAATTCGAAAGATTTTATAATGAAATGGTGATTTTAAAAAACATCAATGAACTGGAAGTTTAAGTATTTAAACTAGCTAGATTAATTATGGGAAATTTTAAAAAGAAAAACGTAAGTCAGTCATTTCAGTCATTGATCAATATGACTGATAAAAATATGTCAATTTCAATTTTTTTTTTCCGAAAAATTGCTATCCAGTCAATATTAAAATAATCGAATATGATGCTTTAAGAAAAATTGGATAAATAAGAATGCTTTTGCCAGTTTCTTTTTTTTTTTTTGTATAATTTAAAATTTGATAATTTTTTTTGTTGTCAAAAATTTATTGAAACGCAAGTAAAAATATTAATTGAAATTAAATTTCAACCGATTCTTGAGTTAATAAGTGATATTTTTTTAAGAAAGTCCAGTTTAATGTCTCAACTATGAACAACAACTGAAAATTAAAATAATAATAACAACAAATTAGATTTAAAAAAATTACAAAATGTTAAAATGTGCGTTGTAGGATAAAGAATAAACAATACAAAGTTTCTTTAAAAAAATGAATTCGGTAGATTACCTGAAGCTGGATGTTTTTGTACCTCCCCGCACGGAGAAAAAAATTCTGATAAAATTACCGTATTGTGAGGTAATAACATTTCTGCTAAAAGAAGCCTCAATTCTGGTTAATGAAACCAAAATAAACGGTATTTAAACCATTCATTTAGTAATTTTTCCGTTCATATTGTAACGGTTTACCAGAAATTCTGGTTTTCAAAATTATAGTTCTTATTACCACCCATTTAGCACTCTATACTGAAAAGTAAATGTAATCGAATAAATGGTTTACCATTTAATTAGTTAAATTTACTTTTCAGTATATTTAACCATGCTCTAAGGTATCATGATAAAATAACCAAAGTTTACCTCATTTGCAAATTTTATCACATATTTTTAGCAACACTGTTTAGCCATGCTTGAGCTGTTCATATATTATAATTGAATTGCTTTGTGATATTGGATTTCTTTCTCTTTTTTCTTTGCAAATTTATTTATTTATTAAAAAAAATTTCACATTTTAACCATAGATTTGTTTCATTCAAATCACTTTTCTACGGAGGAGCATTTGGGAAAGAATAATGATTTGAAACATTTCAATATTTTTATTGATAGAAAAATTTTTATTGATTTATTTATTTAGAAATATATAGAATTTCTAGTTCATTTGTTTGTTCCTTTATACGATTAATACGATTTTCCTCTTATGTGACATCAAATATTAATTATCAATATACTTATACATAAAATTTGGGAAAGAACAATGATTTGAAAAATTCTTAGATTTGTTTTTATTTAAAATACTGATCACTGCTAAATGCTTTTATTTAAAATTATGATTATTTATTTAAAAAAGTTGTAAAATTTTATTTGTTTGTTCATTTTTACGATTAATATGATCTTCTTCCTAGGTGACTTTTTATTGATAAATCAGATATTGATTTATCAATATACTTTATTAGAAAAGAAAATTCCTTTTAAGTGATAAAATAATAATTTTAAACCAAATAAGCCTTAAAATTTCTACTATGATAGTTAGCGTTTAAAACAGCATGAGTTTTCTTTTCACTTTCACATAGTTGCAATTCGTTTCAGTTCTTAATTATAAATGAATGCTTGTGAAGCCTAAGATTAATTAAATATTAATTGATAAGAACTTTTTTTTAACAAAAATGCACTTTTTAAGAAGTTGACTAGTATATTTTACGGGTAGTTTATTTTACATACTTTTATAAATGAAAACATATTAAATTATCAGTTTTATGATTTATCCACTCTAATATTCAGAGGGCTAATGTGAACAAAAATACTTATAAATATAAAATATTTTTGTTCATGTTTGTTAATAATTATAAAATTTAAATTATATTAAAAACTAAACATGCATCCAAAATTATCTTACGCACCATACTAATTAATTATTTTTGTTTTGAAGAATATTACTCATGTTTATTTTATTAATTTCCTGTAATTTATTTTGATAGGTTGGAAGCATACATGACTGGTAAGAACTCACATTTCTTGAAGAAAAATCGAGTACCTGAAACTTGCTGAACTTGAGAAATTGCTGAATGCTTATTAATGAGTGCGATTCGTGTAATTTTAGTTAATCAAAAAGGAAATAAAAGCAAAGAAAGGAGAAAGAAAATTCTTCGGTTCTTTATCTAACCAGATGGAAAACGTAACAACTGGCACACTCATAAAAATCTGTTAATATCAACTTTGAGCAATATTACTGCATACTTGAGAATGTTAATTTTAAGTAATTATTATACAATTTTGTGACTTTTATACTTTCTTCATTGACATGCTAATTACATAAGAATTAGAAACTTTTTTTTCGCACCTTAAGAAGAAAATTATTTTAATTATAATTCAAACATAAATATGGGTAGTTCATCTAAAAAGAGTCGATATGATTTAATGATCTCTAATGCTGATAATTTTATATTATATCTCTACAGTTAATAGAAATTCGTTCGAAACAAATGCAACTAGTGTTGCAATAGTAAAAAAATGACATGAATTATAACATGTTAAATGTAATTTGTTTGTTATTATAATAGGCATGTTATGCAATTAACAGTTAACATGTTATGCAATAAAAAATAAACTCAATTAGTAACAGCCATATTTTTAAGTTTAGATGAAGTAATATACTTATATATTTTCAATGAAACACTACCCTTAAATAAAAAAAAATCCATTAAGAAGTATTTGAAATAATAATTTTTGAATACAAAGTAGACTTAAATATAAACGCCTCACTTATTGAAACAAAAACAATGTTATTCATTTATTCATTTTATTTATTTATTCATTGTATTTATTTACTCGTTTTCATTTATTTATTCTTTTTCTTTTCTTTTTTGAAATTTTAAAAACTGTTGCAGTTTGTTTCAGTTTGTTTGAAAATGAAGTATTTGATTTAAAATATAATTTTCTTTCCAGGCACATATAGTGTTAATTAAATTAAAGGGAGGGGTGTCTTATTCAAAGGATAATATTTTAATCGGAATACATTAAACCAGCAGGTAAAAGTGGAAATTATTGTGACTAATATAATATTATGACTAATTTAATAAATCACGCTTCCTGCCGTAATTATTTTAAATCATTAATTGACTAAAAAATATTTTACCCTTTTATACCACTTTTCGTACAGTGCGCAAAAATAAAAATAAAAAGTGAGTTCCCTGAAAAACTTTTTGATCTAATGATGATTTTAACTTAATGGAACTCAATAGTTCTCTGTCCAAACCAATAATTATAACAAATATTTCATACAGATACAGTTATGAATTATTATGTTGCGAAATCAGTCACAAAAACGTACTTTCTCTGAATAAATTCTTTTTTCCCCGACGGATTCGGAATTTGATCCTCAAAGTTGCAATTAGTGAATCGTGGTTTCAATAATTTAGATTGAACAGTGGTCGAAAGTTTGGACACCCTCTGGTTAATCTCCCCTTTTCGAATTTCGCCATATTTGATAACTTTTTAAGAGATTCAAAATAGCTTTGCATATTATAAAAATTCGTTTGCCTCAAGATAATTTAATGTAAAAAATAATTTTTAATTATTATTTGTTATTTTTTATTATTTTACTTATTAATACTCGAAAAACTTCTGAATTGTAAGGAATACAAATTTTTATATCATTTTAATTTATGTAATTTGAAATAAAATAGTTAAAAAATTGAAGGAAATTGGTTAAATAGTCCTCCCGAAATAAAACTTTAAATACAGGAATTTTTTTAAAAAAAAGTAATGTCTCAGATAATATATTTGCCCGATTTCATTCAAAATTTGGTTTTTGTCATTTAAAACTGCCTACTTTAAAATGACGTAAGAACTTGTATAACTAAACAAACATAGTGTCCTAGCAACATTGTGTCTAAACAAACATAGTTTATTTTTTGCATAGTTTCGAATTTTAATGAGAAACCGTACTCCAAATATGATGAGTAGCGACAATCTGTAAAATATTTTCCCAAGAGTTAATTCGGAAAACCAACAGCAGTGTTATCCTATTAACGTTATTTCTACATTTTGAGTTTTCATCATACCTCAGGAAATATATCTCGAATCAAAATATTTTTGCTAATTATTATATAACCTTATTATACAAAGATAATATCCCGCAAGAAATTATTGTATTAATTATTTCAAATTTTTTTTGTTCAGTTTCATAATACCAACATTTTGAATCACAGAGAATTGTTGAACTGGGAATTTTTAAGATGCAAAACATAAAATTTTAAATAAATTGACAAATACCTAACTCGAAGTTTAAATTTTATCATTTTATAGTCCTGAATTTAACATGTTGTACAAATTCATGTAATTCATAATTTTTAAAGAGGTTCTGATAGCTTTCGACATAAATATAAAAACATAGAAAATATTACCAAGATTTATATTTTCAATCAACTGTCTTTGAGTTAATGAAATTTGAAAAAATCAACCTATCGAGTGAATATATTATTAAAGGATCCAAATTTCCAATCTAATATTAGGTGGACTATCCACTGAGAAAAAAAGTATTGTCAAAACTAGCAAAATATGGTAAGATTTACAATGTTTCTGGCTGTAGGAGAACACAAAAAAAGTATTTAATTTTCAGAAAAACACTTTGGTAATGGTTTTGGCAAAATTAACAATAAAATATAATTTATAATACGTCGTAAAAATTTGGTAAATATGGTAAATTTGGTGATTTTATTGTGATACCTTACTGCATGATATAAAAATCATTTATTCGGTAAAATTTACGAATCAGTTTTGTACATTTTATTAAATGTGTGATTATAAGAATTATAATTTTAAAAAATAAATTTTTCAGTAAAAACTGTTATGAAAAAAATTACCAAATGAGTGGTTTAAATACCGTATATTTTGGTTCTATTAACCAGAATTATGGCTTTTTTTTTTACCAGAAATGTCATTATCATACAGTACGGTAATTTAACAAGAATTGTTTTCTTCTTCTGTGTTTAGACAATATTGTCCAGATTACAGTTATACCATATATTTCAAAAGTCAAGAATTCAATTTTGTCTAACAACGGCTGACAATTAAAAAAAAAAGCTCGCTTTTTGTCTAATCGAATACTTTTGTCTGCACTAAGGAATTAGCCGGATTTAGATAGACTTTTCAAACCATAAAACAATGAAAATCCATATTTCAGTCACATTGTAAGTTATTTTATTGATTTGCTCCTTTATTAGTTTTTTTTTAAATGTATTTACCTTATTACTATTATCATTATAGATTATCATACACTGAACTGATGCAGGGAGTTCCATAATCACCCCACTTCATATATATATATATATATATATATATATATATATATATATATATATATATATATATATATATATATATATATATATATATATATATATATATATATATATATATATATATATATATATATATATATATATATATATATATATATATATATATATGAAGTGGGATATATATATATATATATTCCTCATATATATATATATGAGGATAAAAACACCGTCAATATTTACAAAGGATCACTTCTCTGAGGAAGGACTTTGAAGAGAAAAATGAGAAGAGTTGAAAGTGATTATTAGAAACACCAGCAATTTTCATCAGACTATCAAACTGGTTTTCGGGTTTTTCATTCTTCTTTCTTCAGTAATGATTCAAAAGATTGTAATATCATTTTGTTATTTCTGAAATATTGATTAGCAACCCTTTACGTGCTTTCTTTTTTCTCACTTCATTTTTGGCTAGGATGCAAAACTTTTGAGAAACAGAGATTGATTACATAACACCCTGTACTCTTGCTAACCAAACTGTAAATGGAACACGAGTTACTGTCCTCTTGCTATTAGGCTGACCTCAATGGGTTATAAAATTTCTATTTAAAAGCTGAGAAATTGTGTGAAAGCTGAGAAATTGCTGAGAATCTAGTAATAGTGTATTATTTTTTATATAATTGTTGTTTTATAAAAATTTCTTCCATTTTAAATTTCTTATAAATAGAAAATTTGAAATAATACCAATACTCACTAAAAAAAGAAAATAAACTAACTGTATAAAATTCATCACATTGAAGCCTAATTGTAATTTAAGTTTTTAAGCATTATAAGAACACGCTAGCTCCTTTGATACAAAATCATGAATGAAATTAAAATATTTATAATTAAAAAAACTTCACCTATACAACATTAAATCACTGAACTATATTTATTCAAATAGGTAATAACAAGAGAGAAATGAGTTTCTTTGAAACTTCAATTCTTCATTTTTCGCCCTTTATTAATTCAAGACCTTAAAGAAAAGATCTATTTGTTAGAGAAATTTTAAAATGGAACAGTTTATTATAAAAATAGCAAAACCTATATTTAAAAAAATAAAAACAATTTAAAAGAGATTTTTTTGGACATTTTCTTTGTTTTGAAATTCCTTTTATATTACGAAATCTAAAATGACTTTGACAATGAATAATATTTTTAAATAGTTATAAACAGTTTGTTTTTCTAAACAATTAAATAAATGCGAATAAGAGTTTTATTTTATTTTTATTCGTTTATTTTATTTATCTGATAATTTATTTATTTATTATCTTTTATGCAAAATTACTGAAACTGATCCCAGCTGATTTAATTTACTTGTTTACAATAATATCATGTTAATAAATCTTTTATAATATAATAAATTCAAGCATAGTGTATATTTTTCGTTATAAATTAATTTTCTCATTCATTTATCTGGATTTTTTTTTTTTTTTTCTTGAAACTATTTTTCGTTTCTTTACTCACTGAAACTGAAAGAAAAGAATGATTTTTAATAAATTTTTTATTACGGTTTGGAAGAAAACTATCACTGTCATTATTCGTAATTTATGATTATTACATATATTGTATGTGTGTTTTAACATTTATAAACTAAATGAACTCACTACCTCTGAAAAGTTTTCTCCTCAATCACAGTATAGTAGCGCCATCTCTGTTCTTTTTAGAGAACGTCGTAAAAACATCATTTCACAGGAAGTAACATTATATGTTAAACATTTCTTCGATATCATTTTAAATTCAAAAGCATGCATGTTTGAAAATCCATGGGATTTTTGTTTTGAAATCATGGTTTTATTAACAATATACTACATACATATTTGTTTAAAGTAATTCAGTTTTTTTTTTTATCTAAGTCTTTAATAAGATATTTAAATATACGATATCGTATATTATTAAAATTACAAACATTGGTATTATTTATTTTTTTTACTTCTTACATAATTGCAGTTTCACATTTTCCGTAAAACTAATTACAATATGCAAATAATTTAAACTTCCTCCACATCCTTATAAGTAATTAAAAATATGCCAGTGTGATCTGTTCATAAAATGTTTGTCTAAAAAATAAAATTTGAAAAAAAAAATATCAAAAAATAGTTTAGGGACCAAAGACTGATGTCAATATGTCAACATTCCTTATATATATATATATATATATATATATATATATATATATATATATATATATATATATATATATATATATATATATATATATATATATATATATATATATATATATATATATATATATATATATATGTAATATTTGTATATATTTGTAATAAAATGATTTGTATCATCTGAAACTGTAAACCAGGGCCTGATTACCGAAAAGGCACAGGAAGCAAGTGCTTCCCCTTTTAAATTCTAGGGGGGCCCCCAAATGACTGAAATTAAGGGCCCAATTTCTTATTTTTTGTAGCCAAAAAAAATATTAATAATAAAAGAAATAAGAAAAAAAATGACTCCAACAAAAACTCTCGAAAAGAAAAAAAATGGGATGCTTAATAAATGGGATGCTTTGTGTTGTTTTGCCGCTAGTAAAAAAATTGGCATAAAAAAAGAGACTCTTCTTGCAAAGAACCTTTCGTATAACAACAAGTAACTTTATAATTTAATTTAGTGAAATATTTAAATTTTTTCAACATATGTGCTAGCTACTCCCTCATGTTTTTGTTACTATATATAGTTGGCTACTATACATGTTGGACCCTACTTTACGTGCTTTATAAAGCACGTAAAGAAGGGTCCAACATGATTGCATAGGATCTCTGTATTCCTTTCTAAGGTTCTAATAGTTTTCACATGGTTCTTCCCTCTTTAAAATGTATTGTTTATGGGTGAAAAATATCAAAAGTTTCTTTTGCTCAAGTTAGGGGGGCCCCAAAATCCTATTATGCTTCCCCTATTTTCAGAGGTTAATCGGGCCCTGCTGTAAACTTAGAGCTGTTATTTCGAATGCGTAGAAGTTTTTATTGGTTAAAAACAAATAATTCTCGCAATTCACTGATATTTTTCAGAGTAATATTAAAATGGAAAAATATTACACACTAATACACTAATAGCTATAAAATTTCTATTCTTTTTATTATTGAATTAAATTGCTATTTCTCACAGCAATATTTTTCGTAGAGTCAGTCGATATCTGATTTATCTAACATTTCGTTCAGTTATCTACAAATCTCGTTCCACCCCGGTCTCCACGGCGTTAAAAAAGGACGTAGCAATATTTTAGTGATGTCAAGTGCCCAATTTTGAAAAATTAAATAATAAAAAAACTAACATTTTAAACATTTATGTGAGCTTTTTTCCAAACATATTATCTGAGCAGATTTTGAAAACCTGTAATGAAATATGATTTTAACTAGTATAATTGTGAGTTCATTAAAACTGTATACCCTACTTCTGATTGTTTTATATATTTTAGATGATATCAAATTAAAACTGAAAATTGTCTTCATCTTTTCTTACAAAAGCAAAAAGCTGCTACGTTACTTCTCATTCCACAAGTACCAGCTCTTAAAAACTGGTCGAATCTCCTAAACATTTTTAATTTTTGTAGAGCCCTTAACTTAACAATTTGTATATTAATAACTATAAAAGTAACTTTAGTTGCAGGTGTAAAAAAATTTATTGTGTTTATGTGTATAAGTAATCAAATGGTTACCCCAAACTTTATTTTAAGTCATTTATATATATAGTAATAAATTCATAAAATTATATATCTGATAATTTAATTAATTTTTGTATAAACTCATACTTTCCTTAAATTCATTAATTTACTTAGGTATCAAAAATTAAATATCTAATAAAATAAAAACTTAAAGAAAAAGCCCTTAGACTTCTTTTAAAATCAAAAACTCAGACTTTCTTTAGAATCATTAATTTAAATATTTTTTATAACACTCAAAGTCTGATTTTTATCATTTAACGAATCTTAACGCAAATATTAAAAAAATCATATGTTGAAAGGAAACTTCATTACTTATATACATGCTGTAAAAATATTTCGCAAATCGGATGAAAATAACTGTTATTCAGGTTTAAACGTTGAGACCTGTGGTGTTCTCCCTATATCAATAAATAATAATCATTTTATGAGATCCTCTTATAATAAAACATTGGAAACAGTTTCTCTATAAAAAAAAAAATTTTAAAAATCAAGTCCAATGCATTTTTAAACAGAACTATTGTTTTCTATGATGTCAAATGTGATAGAATAACATAAAATAAAAATATGAAAATATATAATTCATACCATATGTTATCATCAATCAATCCCTATGACAGGTGAATGAAACATTAACGATTTTTGAATATCGCTAGCAAACGTAACAATCAATTTAAAGATGTTGAAATAGTATTGAAGTAATGTAATAAAAAATATCGAAATTATTGAAGTAATTTAATGCTATATTTTCGAATAATTTTTTGATAGTTAGATTTTTTTAATTGGTGCTACGAGATAATATGCTTAAATTAATTAAACCTTTCTAATACACAAAAACTCAAAGAAATTAAATCTAAATTTGCACACAGATAGAAATGGTAATGAAAATTCTTATGTTTTTGTATATTTTATGAATAAATATTTTAATATTAAATTAATTATAGATAATTAAATTTATTATTAAACGATAACACAATCAAATTTTTACTATTGGGGGAAAATGCGATAGAACAACTCCTAGTGATACTATTTTATATGATTTAGTCGACGTCTTTCACATTTTGTATGCATGGTGTCATGAGCTGAACTAGAGCAATTTAAATGCTTCCAAAATATTCCTTCAAATTATATCAGGAATAATAATAGAAAAAAAAAATCAGAAGAAAAAAAATGGGATTTGATTGACACCATTATGCTTTTTGCAAGAACGACTATTGCTGCAAATATGGATAGAGTATCGCCATCTAGTTTTAATTTATGAAACTAATTATAATTTGCCACCTTGTCATTAGCAAGTTAAAAAAAAAAAAATCGCCCCAATAAACTTACAGCATTTAATGTAGAAATATTAACTTTTTCATACTATTTTACAATTTTTTTTCCAAGTATCTTTACTTATGAAATATGGCTTTCGAAATCTAACTTCAGTACTGCCATCTTTTGATCACGTAGAAAACTAATTATTTTTAATTCTGCTATTATTCTATTGACTAATAACTGGAACGATATTATTTTTAAAAATGCACTTGTAACTCAATGTAAATTAAAGCTAAAAATATATTTATTTTTTTTATTATAAGAGGCTTATTTAAATTTTTTTTTGTTTTATGTAAGGTCAATGAAGCCTTAAATTCTCTGTTTAGACATTCAATTTTAGTCAAAAACATTCAATTTCATTCATACGTACTCAGTTAAATATGAAAGAGATGAATTTAAAACAAACAATAGGTCACATTTTTTAAAAAAGAAAATTTAAGACGAATGTAATGTAGAGATCTGTTTAAACCATAATATCTTGGCAATAGAGAACTGATTAAACTAAATAGTTAAAAAATTTGATAAAACAAATGTTTCTCCTTTGTATTTTTATTGTTCTTGAAAAAGGGTGGAAAATCTTTCTTATAGTTTCACTTCCTAATTTTTGATCCACAATATTTGAAATCTTAAACCAGAGTAATTGAAAAAAAAAAACATTTTAATTTTACAATAAAATACAAAGTTTTTCTCATTTAAAAAAATTTTTATAAATATTTATTATTTATATATTTTGAGTTTTTTAAGGCCTTAAAAACTTGTCATAAAATTCTTTTGCGTTAGTACTTTAAATATTTCCTAAAAACTGGCACAATTGAAATATTAAAAGCTTATTTTTTTATTTTGATTTTTTTATATTCAGATGAACGTAGATTTCAGCATCTGAATAGCCAAGATCTTTAAAACCTATGGTGAAATGTTTTCAGAAATAAGTTCATTATTCATCTTTTTATTTATTACAAAAAATGATGCACATGATCTTTTTTTTTTGTCACTTTTCGAGTAATTGCTTCAAACTAGTTTCCATTTTTCTAGTTCATTTCTGACACTATAAATTAATTGACACACGTAACAAATTCGCATGCTTTTCAATATTGAATTTACCTTATGCCTGATGCATGAATAAAATATACGCGAGGAAAATTTCCTTCCTGTACATTTATTTATTTTAAGATTAACTCTTAAACGTACTGTTTAATATTCTCAAGAAATTAAACATTTATAGTTCTACAGAAAAATCACGTATGTACTTTGGTGTTCAAAAATAGTTTCCGAAGAGCCTGTCATTTTTTTCAAGAACTCCTTAAATGTACACAATTACTTTTATTAAAATAATAATTACGTGTTAACTTATTCTTCTTTATAAACCTTTTATAGCATTGAAAGAGAAATATTTAAATTCACTTTATTAATCAAATTATTATCATTAATATTTTTGTGAATAAGTTTTGTTTCTATTATACACAGGTTCAACTTCAATCATTCCTTCTCTGTAACAAATTATTTTTTAAACTATAAGTCGCGTAATTACGTATAGACTTCGCGAGAAACATGCAACTTACTTTTTCCTTTCTTTTTACATTGCATAAAATAATTTATGCATAAAACAATTTATATAAGCGAGGACATTTCACAAAATTTCATCACGAAATTTAGCGCTTTAATCCTATTATAAGCGGCATGGCAGTTCTACTTACAGGGTTCAATGTTGCATATATGCAGCAAAAATTAGCTTAATATTTAAAAAAAAAAAAAAACATTCTTATGTTTGTTACATTTACAAACAATTTAATTAAAGTATATACAATAATTATTGTGATTAATTTTGGATCGGTAAGGGTTAAACTTTCTGCTTTAATCTGAAAAAAAATTTCTCCCAAAATTTTCTACGTAATCATTTTGAGACTTAAATTGCTTGTTTTTCATTGTTTTTTCTTCTGCTTCATCGAAGTTTTAATTTTTTAATGAGAACTTCTGCATTCCGTTTCGTAAAATAAAGTCCTAAATTTTAGAATTAGTCAAATTTAATTTTAGAATTATGATTTGAATTATTTTTACACAAAGCGACGTTTTATCAGAACATTTTACAAATCAGTTGTTCTTGCAGGAAATTAAGAAGAAAGAGTGATCCCCTTTTTTTTAAACATCAACGAAAAAATTTTCTCGTTGCGTGCAAATTGTTGTTGTAGTTCATTTACGTCACACTAGAGCTGCACAATGGGCTATTGGCGACGGTCTGGGAAACATCCCTGAGGACGATCCGAAGACATGCCATCACAATTTTGATCCTCTGCAGAGGGGATGGCACCCCCGCTTCAGTAGCCCGACGACCTGCATGCGAAGTCGAGCACTTTACGGTTGCACAGTTTAACGAGGACCCATACCGCACATCCTCGGTCCCTATGCAGACTGATCCAAATTGTCACCCACCCGCACACTGACCGCAGCCAGTCATGCTTGACTTCGGTGATCTGCTGGGAACCGTGTCTTAACGATCAGTCCACTACGGAACCGCTGTGCGCAAATAAAAATGCATGTAAAAAATTAATATGACGGAAAAAGTTCAGGAGAAAATCTCACGTTGTTGAGCGATATTAACATGAAAAAGACGAGGGGAAACTGTGCGTAGTTCAGAATTTGCTCCAATTCTGCAACAAATTCATTAAGATTTGTAGAAAAAATTGGCAATGGTCAATACAATAAGTTATACTGTCGTAACTTTAACTATGACTTTTTGGAATTAAAAAGTGCTTAATGTTAAGGGCATAAAAATTCTACTGTAAATTTTAGGAGCAAAATTCGGTTACATCTTTTGCAAACCCTTTGTGTGAGTTAAAGAGAAAATATTTTGTTACAGGAAGATAAAGTAATTCAAATTTTGATTCTTCAAAGGCCATTAGAAATAGAAACGTCTACATTTTATTATTAAATACTATGACAAAAGAAAATTTTGAAGTAAACTTTATCATACCTAGTATATTTATCGACAAAACGTTTTGATTACGTTACTTTTCATCACACAAGCAGTGACTAATTTCCTTTTTGATGATGCTGCGTTTATATGTTCAAATTTAATTGTATTAATTTTGTACAGTGACAAATGCATTTCTGAAGTAGTAGTAGTAGTTTATTTACGTCGCACTAGAGCTGCATAATGGGCTATTGGCGACGGCCAGGGAAACATCCCGGAGGATGATCTGAAGACATGCCATCGCAATTTCGATCATCTGCAGAGGGGATGACACCCCCGCTTCGGTAGTCCGATGACCTGCACGCGAAATCGGGCACTTTATGGTAGAACAGTTTAACGAGGATCAATACAGCACACCTTCAGTCCCTACGCAGACTAATCCAAGTGGTCACCCACCCGCAGACAGTGATGCTTGACTTCGGTGATCTGCTGGGAACCGTGTCTTAACGATCAGTCCACTGTGGGACTTTCTGAAGTAACAATTGCTTTCCTGATGATGCTTGGTTTTACAAATGCAAAATTCCGTATTTGAAAAAGCATTTTTTTTTCTGTTAAAATAAATTGTTGTTATATAGAGAAAAAATAGCAATTATACCACAATTTGCATTTAAATCAAATTATGCTTTCAAGTTTCGGCAGTAAATGGAATATTGTGGTATCTGGACTTTTTCAATAAATGGTAGGTTTTCTTCAATTTAAGCAAAACTTCTTTTTAGATTCTTACTTTAAGAAAACTGTTGCTTAAGTAATTATATCTCTTGTCAATGTAATTGATGCGCTAGTCAATGCAAAAAGTGCTAAATGCTTAAAAACACTTAAAGGGATGCTTCAGAAAATTTCACACCTAAAAGCATCCGTAGGTACAGCAGTAGCCAGTTTGATTCGGCTTGTAAACAAAAGAAAATTTTAAGATAACAATACATAATGTTTACTAATTAGAAAAGATTTATATTTAGTTATGGCTCCATTATCTTTTCTAAAACAGTAAATACATTTGAACACTTATCTGTACATTTGCTTTTACATCTTTGGGACAATAGATAGAAAGTATTTTTAAAAAATCCATAGAAATCTATTCACATTGCCATTGAGTCAATAATTGAATTTCCTTTATTCTTACATGACAAAGATAAAATGTATTTCAAAGAAATATTTATGAAAAAATGATTTGGAAAAACTAAATAAAAGTTTTAAAAAAATTCAAACAAATCACTAAGTTAACTAAAAAAAGCATAAGAACAAGATGCAACAAAATTAATTATTTTAAAATCATTCCCAAATAATTTTGAATCATAACATAAATTAAGAATTTTAAAAATAATGGAATTTTAACATAATAATTTAATATTACCCTATTTAAAAGCAAGAGCTCATAATATAAATACCATAGACATAACAATTGCTTAAGGTTATGATGCTATGAAACATATGCTAAGATGCCAACAACTATGGATTTTCTGTAGCATTTCATTTTTATATTTACTGTAATAATGAATCTTATAAATTTCTTTTTAATTCTTGGATCTTTAAATTTAATATGATTTTAACTAATACTAAAAGCAAATAAATCAATCTTATATATAAGAGCAAGTTATAAAAAAGAAAATGAGTGCAAGTCATAACAATTGTGAATAGTTAATTTTATGGACAATTTATGGCATTTCAATTTCTCTTTCACTACCACTAGGTAAATAGTTTCTTGGAAAGAGTAAAAGTTAGCAAGTCTGCACACACAGTCAATTTTAACTTTACTATAACTTTAAATTAAAAACCAAAACAGCAAGGTCACAAAGATGATTGTGGCAATAAATTATATTACAACATTTATATAACTAAATTAATATATGCTTGCTTTTTATGAATCATGAAAAATTTTTTGAAAAGAAATAGAAAGTTTTACCATATCACACGAATCTTGGTATTTTCATACCATGAACTTATATAATTATATTTTGAAAGATAAACTAGTTCTTTTTTAAATTTTAATATCAGAGAAAAACAACACACTAAAGGAATCAACAAAATTAAATTTTATTAAATATATGAGAAAAAAATAATATAGTACAATTATACATAAATTTACAATTTCCGTATAGATATAAGTTATATTAGAATTTTACACAAATATAGAATGATATATAAGGCAGTCAAAAAAAAAGTTTTGGCATTCCTAAACTGTTTTTAATCCATCACACTTGCATTTCTTTTTCATTTCTTTCACTAGATGAACAATGTGATCTTTAAGGAAGTCAATTCTCTCATTTTTTGCAACTAGTTGCTTCTGAAGCTTTATAATCTTCTCTATTAACATCTCTTTATCTATTCCAGGTAAATCATTATCGATTTTCTATTATAAAAAAAATATTTTTATTATTCAGCAGCTCCTTACAAAAAAAAAAAAAAAATACAAGAATGGAGAAGTGTCAAGCAGTAGGAAAACATTTGTACCTAGGAATATCATTTCAAGAACAGATAAATTTTTTTTATCAAATTTAACTACCCTTCAGTAACAAACAAATATACTTTAAAACAATCACTACAAGATATTTGATAGAAAATCATTGTTAAATATATCATTATAGTAGAGTTTGACTCATTATTTTTTTTTTAATTATAATTATTATTAACAAGAAATTAGAAGCAAAAAAAAAAAAAATTAGTGTAAGCCCCACTATTTATGCATGTTGTGATATGAAAATAGAATGACAATAACACACTATAAAATGAACTTTCAAAAAATGTAATTTTATCTACTAATCTCCTATCTGTACAAATCTATACATAAAATCTTCAAACTAAATATTTATTTAGAAAATTTTGTTTAATTGGTTGATATGTTCCTACTTGTCATGCTGAAATGTGCTTAACACATTTCCTGGCATTTAAAAAGTAATTATTATCTTATTTTATCCCTTTTACAATAAAAAATAATCATTAACATAACTGGTAATCTTTTCTTACAACAACCTTGAATCAAATATGGAATTCCTTTCCTTGGTGAAAATTATTCTAAGGTAACATCTTAGAATAATAAAATAATGACACACTTACAATTGTATTTTTGATAACTTGATGGATGAAGGTGTCCTATAGAGCTTGCCTCTGCAGCCACACCCTCCAAGCCATTTTCAAAATCTATTAGTAGTAATATTTAGATTAAAAATGAAGATTAATTTTACTTTGATTTATTATTTATCAGTTTCTGATTTGTCACTAAATTAGTTAAGCTTCATCACTTAAAATGAATGGACAAAGGGATAATAATAATTTCCTACAATAATTCATCAACATATTTCTTCAAGCACTGTTTCCCAAGAATAACCAATTTTTCTTCAAGAAATAATAATTTAAACATCTTTAACAACAAAACATTCTTCATACTACTATATTCTTAATTCTTAGGCATAAATAAGTTTATATACTATTTTAAGTATATTTTTATCAGCATTGTTGTGTTACCATTTAATCAATACATCAGTGTAAATTCAGAATGGTTAAAACAGAATTGGAGAATGTGCAATTTGGTCAATTACTTGGCTTTTACAAAAGAAAGTCAAAACTAGCCAAGCCATGGAAGGTAAAGACGCTCTGCTCTTTATGTAATACTAGTCAGATGACCACATGATATCAATTAAAAAATTTCTAGCTATTTATGCTAGTCATAATGTAAATAGGTTAAATAGAACTAGCCTTAAATAACTTTAAAGTTGATAAGTTTTTATTACAACATATAAGAAAGTATAACTTGCACATACTTTTTACTGTCATTAAAATAATAAATAATTTTTCTGATCATTTTGTTTGAGTTTCTTTTCTAAATTTGTTATTTGCATTTCATGTATTTTCCTGGACTTCTATACAAAACCATCGGGTACTGAGGGAGTTAATTTAGGCATTTGCTTCTCCCTCAATTAGAAATGGTTTTGTTTTTCGGCTACCGGGCCGGTACCCCCTGAAGACGTCGGCTTCGGTGGTCATATTTTTATTTTTATTTCCTTCGTTTCCATTATTGCTACTTTTTTTGAAATTTTTGCTGCTTTTTAGCACGTTTTTTTTTCAAAGAAGTTTTATCTATTTAGAATTATAAATATTTGTGTTTTCTTTTAGTACCAATTACTTTAGATGCAGTCCCACCCACCTCAATATGGGCCTGCCTAATCTTCTAACTCCTACTGGCTTAGCAAGAAAGATTTTTTTTGTCGTTCTATTATCATTCATCCTTAAAATATGTCTGGCCTATTTCATACCTTGGACCTTAATATACTTCAGAATGTCTGTTTCTCTGAATAACCCGTAATGTTCAGAGCTAGCTCTCCACCAAAATTTTCTGGTTGATACGAATTCCACATCTGTCTTGCACCAACCACAGTTCTGATGCAAAAGTATCCTCAGTGATCATAGGTTAGAGTCCCCTTGCTGTCAGCTAGCCGTGGGAGGTTCCTTCTTTTTCCTCTTTGCAACGCAAATGTGGGTTAGTTCCATCAAAAAATCCTGCACGAAGGCAATTTCTCATAATACTTGATCCAGGAGTTTCCTTGTCTTCCGGATTGGTTTCAAAATTTCAAGGCTACAGAGTTGAATATTAGTAATCGTAAACCAAGAAAAAAAAATTGGGTCAGCTGTTCAACTATGTTTATAAAAAAATTACCTTTAAATTGACACTGTACATGTATTTGTAAAGGTAGTAAAATATAACATGATTTTTCTTGCCAGTATTTTGAATGTCCGGGCAGCATTAAGTTTAGAATAAAAAAAAAGCAACTTGTTTAGTATTGAATTTATTTAAACTAATAGGCAAATACATCTCCTGCATCTTGCAGAGGGAGGGGGGTCTGAATTATTGTTAGATCAAATAAACTCTTTTGGATATATTTTTAAACTTACTACAGAAAGCAACATTATCAAATTTTTCTTTCGTTTTATGTGATTTTTCAAATCAAGAAATAAAGAAAAGATGACACATTTGGAAAAATTAATTCACATATGAAAAAACAAAAAGCATAAATATTTGTAAAAATTACTTCATTTGATGAAGGCTTTTCATTTAATGACTGAGATGAAGATGAAGGGTACATTGCACTTGCTTTATGCTCATTAGAGCTCATCACATCTAAGGATGCAGCAGAGCTTGCTCTAGAACCCAAACTACTAGTTTCAGTTCTAATACCATTACGAATGTCTACCCCATCTAACCTTCTTTTACATTCTTGAAGTTCTCTCGAAAGTTCCTAACGTCAAATATATCAACATGAGTAATCATACCAACATATATTAAAATAAACTATCATTCACATACACTACTTAATCCTTAACACAATGCTAGATATCACATGTCAGAAAAATTAAAAATAAAAAAAACTATGATTCTTCAAGCCTGCTTTCGTGAGGCAATGACAACTCCCAGCCTAACAGAGGTGTGTAATAATTAGCTCTTAAAGGCATATGGTTATTCTTTCCAATACAGTAAACTCCCGATTATCCAAGGAATTAAGTTGCCTACCTAGCGAGGATAAGCAAATTCGAGGACAATCTGCAAATCAATTAAAAATAACACACATCAATTTTTTTAATAAAAATTATACAATCTTTTATTATCTATTATTAGCAGTTTTCTTAACATTTTCTTTTTTTACATTTTTTTTTAATTGCTGTATGAAAAAGTCAACTTTAAACTTTTTTTGTTTCTTGGTGCTAGAAAGGCAGGAGACTACAATAAAACAGGCACAAGCAGACTTTTAACTTAGGAGTTCATACACTATTGAAAAAAGAAGGCACAAAACAATGTTCAATACATGTGAATTAGTTCTTATAAAAAGTTACTGTGTATGCATGATTTTTAGAAACTCTTATCAGTAACAAAGCTAAAACTAAATAATAGAATTCACTAAATTCACAGAATTAACTAAATTCAGAATTGTTGTTGTCACAACAATTCTGAAATCCTGCATATGGCTGCTAAGTTATTCAAACCTCTGATTCATTCTTTTCTTCATTCATTCCAGGGGTATAAACGTATCAGGGGTTGTATGGGACCATACTCATTTGTTAGTTAACTGTTTCAAAACTGATAAGAGTTCCAAGAATGTGTTACATGTTACAAAAATAAATGACTGAGGATAATTCATTCTTATTCATCATATAAAAGCAAGACAGAAAAAAACATGTTTCTTTCCTTGCTATCTATTAATTGAAATTTGAACTTCATTCTGCATTTGTAGTTCATCAGCTGTAAACCCTAATTCACATTATCTTGCTATTTATGAATATCTCTCCATTTTCACCCTTTCAATTCTCATTTTTATTCAGGTATTGCACTTGAAGCTGCAATGTTTAAAAGCAGACACACTATTTGATTAATTGTAAGCACCTGGGCTACAAACATGAATGTTTGTTAGTATGTTGTTTTCAAAACTCTTAAATAGTTCCATTTTTATGAATTTATTAATCTTCAATTTTAAAGGCTAAGTTGTTTATTATTGCAAAAAAAAGTCAAGTGCAAATAAATCAACCTTGGAAAATCTGGAGTTTATTGTACTAGGAAAACTGAACTTCTTGATTTCACTAATAGTTTTTATTTAACAAAACTTTTTTAGGCTAGGGCTAACAGATTTCTGCTTTACCTACCTTGTTTACTGCCACTGTGTAAATAGCAGGCTAAGTAAAATTATATTTTTATAGTAATACATATTATTAAGTTTTGAATAGTTTTAATCCCAAAATAATTAGACTGATATTTTTCAGACATTAACTTGGGCTTTCATAAGCAAAACTACATCTACTTTATATAAAATTATAACTAATACACTTTTCAATGCAATTTTATCTAATTAGTACAATTAAAACAAGTTTATTATAAAGTTATGAATAATATGCAGATTTTGTAAAGGTTGGTGGTATTGATTATATAACTTAGATTAGAGAAACTGTCTGAAACACAAGAAATTTTTACTAATGTACAGTGTGCGAAAAGGGAAAAATAGGAACCACTCTGAGTAACTCTTGATATAATAACCAGGTCTTCACGTTTTAAGGCACAATTTTAATGGTTCAATGAGTTGACCTCAAATATACTAATTGAATAGTGCAGACGATAATTTACGTTACAAAAGCAGACACAAAAACATATTTTCTCGAAATGAACAGCTTTTTTTCAATGAATTCGGATTTCTAACTCCCAAAATATACGGCAATATAACTGCAATCTGAGAAACATGGTCCCAATAGTTTGGTCAGGAGAGCAATCCAAAGTGTGGACGTTAATTTTATTTTTTGCATATTTCGCCCTATCACAAGAACTTTTTAAGCGAATCAAAAAAACTTGCACACAATTAGGAAATTTGTTCATAAAAACATTATTCCACGCAAAAAATAAATTTTAACAAATATTTATCATTTTATTGAACAATAGTTGAAAATTTTTGAATTGTAAGGTACATAATTTTTTACATCATTTTAAAGTATGCAATCTTACAAGGAAAAATACAAAATTTAAGCAAGTTCGGTTGAATAGTTCCTGAGAAATCGAATTTTAAAGAGGTCATATATTTAAAATTTTATTTATCGAGAACTATTCTAACAAATTTGTTTAAATTTTGTATTTTACCATGAAAAATTCTAAAATGCCATAAAAATTTTATGTTTTAGAATTCAACATTTTTTTGACTATTATTACATAAATAACAAAAAGTAATAAAGATGTACTAAGATTTATTCTTTTTCATGGAACTATCTTTCGATAAACAAATTTTATAATTACGTGCAAAACTTTTTCAATTCACTTAAAAAGTTCATGATATGTAGTGAAATACGCAAAAAATAACATTAAGGAGTCAAAACTTTGGACTGCTCTCCTGACCAAACTATTGGGACCATATTTTCCAGATTTTGGCTACCCCCTATATTTTGGGAGTTAGAAATCCAAATCCATTTAAAAAAAGGTATGTTTCTGTGTCTGTTATCGTAACTTAATATATCATCTGCACTAATTAATTAGCTTATTTGAGGTCACTCCCTTGAACCATTAAGAATGAGTGCTAGAATGTGAAGGTTAGATCATTAGATCAAAAGTTATACAGAGTGGTCCTCTTTTTTTCTTTTGGTGCACTGTACACCACGTTTTGAAGTTTATTAGAACAATTTTATACAACTTTTGTGAAGAAAATTTTTTAATCAATGTATAAGTATTAGCCACTCATGTTGAAAGCTTAGTAGAATTAAATAAATGTAGTCCATTGTGTTGCACTTCATATTTTTTGTGTGTTGATGTAAAGTGTTTTTGTCAATCTGTTAAAAGTGTTCTTGTTAACCGTTAAAAGTGTTCTGTTAACTGTTAAAAGTGCTCTTGTTAACTGTTAAAAGTGTTCTTGTTAACTGTTAAAAGTGTTCCTGTTGTAAAGTGCTCTTGTTAACTGTAACTTACATTAATATAAAGGTTATTCAAATCTAATAATTCAGACTACTTAGCACAATATGTAATATAATATATTAGTCTAAAAAGTTAACAACAGCATAATTCATAAGAGACTTATTGGGAGCAAAAAGTCAAAGATCATTCCTTCTTTATTATTTTTACATCAGTAATAGTGATGTTTTCCTTATTAGTAATTTTATTAACTACAATTCCACAAATTAATTTTTATTTAATTTGAATAATAAATCAAAGAGCAGTTTTTTAAATAAAATGTGTCAAATCTGATCTTTTTAATATTAGAAACTCTAAGTAGGGAATAGAAATTCATTTGAGTGATTTATTATTAAACTATTACCAATAATTATTTTGAGAATGTGGTTTGAAATAAATTGAATAAAAAAAAACTATTTTGATTACAATTGAAAAACATACATACATAAAACAAAATAAAGATTTTAAAACAAAATTAAAACTGAACACCTGAACGATAAGTAAAGCCCAATAAACAACTTTTTTTAAAACAAATTTCTTGTATTTGTACATTAAAATACAAATTCTACTAAAGTGTAATATCACTAGCTGAAAACTCTGGAAAAAAAAGTTTTTCCTTATAATGCAAAATAAATTAAGCATAGTATTAAATAAATTTTTTTTAAATAAAAACATCAAAAAAATTTATGATTTCAAAGGTTTCTTGAAATACCTTAATACTGGCAAGATGTCGTCGTTTTAGAACTCTATTTTCATTTTCAGATTCATCCAACTTCATACTAAGCTTTTCAACTAAATTTAACACACAAAAAGTAAAATGAAAAATGATGCGATAGTAAAATAAAAAAATTTAAGAAATACAAAAAATAAATAAAATAAGAAAAACTAAGAAATTAAATTCAGCATAAAATTTTAAATGTTTCATGAGTTTAAATTTAAATACTTAAATCAGACTTAAAATGTTTATCTGTAACTTTAAATGATCATTGTATTAATAAAATGTACAACAAAAATTTGCTTTATAAACAGTTTTTTTTTTCTATCTGTATCTCAATTTAAAAACTTCCATGGGTTTAAATGGCATAATTGTCCTTCTATCTTAAAGGCAGAAAAACTAACTTTTCTTTTATTTGTTACCAAACATTAAATAATAATAATGCAATTGCTCTTTAAACAATCTAATGATTAGCAGAAACTTTGATTGGAAGGTTTTAAATTTGGAAGTCATAGTTAATACAGGTACTTAGAACAATTCAAACAAAAATAAAAAACACTCATTTAGTTCTACAAGCATTGAACTTCGAAACTTACACAATGAATAATTGCTGTCATTGAAAAAAATATGCATAGATCAAAAATTTAAAAAAAATTTTAATACAGCTGACTCAAAACTCTTTAAAAAACCAAATTTTGTAATATAACACCATTATTTAGCTTATTTCATTTCTTTAGAATTAAGAAATTAAAAAATATAATTTTATAAGGGGAAAAAAAGAGAACAACTTTATTTGCAATAAAATCACTCTCTTCTCTAAAATTAAATATAGTAAAATACAATCAAGCCTCTTTTACACAAAATCAGTGGAATTATCATAATTATTTCATGTTAACCAAATTTCGTACATCAAGAAATGCATCATGAAGACAATTTATTACGTATTATTAATACATGTTATGTACTACGTTAACGTATGCAAACAATACTATTATGAGCCAAACAAATTAAAATAAGCAAGCATAAAAGTTTTAATTATTTTATTTTTACTACTTTATTTATTTAACTATCTGCTACTTCTAACAAAGGAAGAAAATAGAAATAGCATTCCTCAAAATGAATGATAAGGATTTTATTCACATGCTTATTATCTGTGCTGTGTCCAGTTTCCTTTCATGTTAAGCGATAATCAGTTTGAAAATTTCCTGATAAATATGTAAAATACATCAATAATTGATTGCTGACTCACTCACGGTACCAAACATGTGTTTCACCTGTATTAACATTTTTTAATTTTTCCTTCATGCAACCTATGAGAAGTAACTGATTATTGAAATACGGAATCAAATTATAAATGGTAAATTATGCATAAAGAAAGAAAATAAAACTCTATTACAAAGATAAATTAGTGAATGATCCTTCAATAAGCTGTTCTATAATTTTCTTACTTATCAAACTCTTAATTGGATTCAAATCTAAAGAAGAATTATTCTTAAATTTTAATATTCTCTTAAAAACTGTTCTCTCATTAGATTAGTTTGGTTTATATTTATTAAAGCAAATTTTTATAGTTTGAGAAAATAATCTTAAAACAATTTCGACAATGCTAAGGTAAAGATTAAAATGCAAAATCAACTGAAGAAAGTTTACACATAGTTTTGAGCACAATTTTTATCAAAATTAAATGACGTTTTCCTCAACACTGATAAATATCATTGTATTTATTATCAAATTTATTACTGCTTTTACACTAAAATATTTAGAGTGCACGGATTAATTTATCATTGAGCTACCAAGAAAAATTATGAATCCTGAACACAAAATTGATTTAAAAAATAATAAAACTTATTATTAATCAGTTTTTAATGTTAATTAATAAGTTGCAAAATAGTATTCCTAAAATAATGCAATTGCAAATAATTTCACACTTGAGATTTTGAATACCTTATTTAATTTAGAAGTATTTTAAAAATGGTAGAAAAGTATTTTATTTAGAGTAAAATAATGAATATATTCATTATTATATTATTCTTGCCATTATTATTCTTAACATGTCTGCAAAATGTTTCTTTTACTTTTTCAAATATAAATCAATGACAATATTATGAATTTTATTAAAGAGCATGTAAAGTAAAATTTAAATATAGTAGTTGTAAACAAAATCTAAGATTATCGTACCATTTTTAATTTTTTCTGCTAGTTTTCGTGCTAATAGCTGGCCTTCTTCCTCATGTTCTTTGTGAACTCTTTCTGCTTCAGATACCTATACAAAACAAGAGAATATAAAATTTTGGAAAAAAGAAATATTAAGGAACATTTATAAAACATACATTTATTTTATTGTTGTATCATTTTTCTGCTGTTATTAATTTTGTAAGTTTATGCTTTTTGAAGACAGCTAAAAACAAAATAATAAGCATCAAATATAGCTTACAGACTGTAAGTATTTTTCTTGATAATCAGCAAGTTGTTGCTTGACTTCAGCTAATTCTTCTTCTAGTGCTTGAGCCTATTCAATAAAGAAAAAGTAATGAAGTATATCAATAGATCAATGATAATAGCACATCTTATAAAGCTAAATGTAAAATTTGAATAATTTACAGTTAATTATCAAACACACAGAAATTTTCCAAGGCCTAATATTCTTCTTGACATAGAAAATATGTATTTTAAAGGGACTTTTCACAAAGAATTATTAACTATTGATCGTATAAATAATAAACACAAAGATAATTATAAACTAATTACACTTTTATAAATAAAAAATATAAAATCTATCTGTTTCAAAGTCTGTCAGGCTTCATCATAGTTTCAGTCAGATAAATGATATGACGCCCAATGCAAAACTTGTAAAGCAAACTATTGCAGTGCATATTGTAATCTTGTTTGCTTGTGTCTAAAATTATAATTGACACTACGATGAGAAGGAAAAAAGAGGTTAGAGCTCTTTAATGGTAATGCACAACTACTACTAATTTATTAATAGAGAAAGAATAAAAATTTTGAATAAGAAAAATTATAAGAAAAATAAGATATATAATTTAATGAAAGACTCATAAGGCAATATTTTCTTAGACAAAGATATTAATAGTAACATAAAATTAAAATTTGTACTTATTTGAAAAATTGAATGAAGAGATTCCATTTTTATGTTTTAAATTCCAAATTATCACCTTAATTTCCAACAAACTATAAGCAGACTGCAGTTTAACATTTGTGTCTGTGACACCTTCAGTAAACTTTAAAAGTTCTCCCTCCTTTACATGGCAAGCATTCATATCAGATTGTAGTTCAGCATTTGTTGAACGAAGTCTCTCAACTTCTTTCAAGCTTGCATTTGATTTCTCTTTTTCTCTAGAAATTTAAAAACATAAATGTATGAAATTAGAAATAACAAAAAATGAAATATTTTTAACAAAAACTTTTTTGAAATAAAAACATTAAATTAAAAAAAATTTCTCATTTATAAACAATGCCAACTGTCACGAAAAATTTTGGAGTAAGAATAAAAAATAAGCAAATTAGTACCTTTCTAACTGTAGCTGTAAAGTCTCCATTTCAGCCAGACGAGCAGTTAAATCAACAACTTCTTGTTTTAATATATTTTGAGAATCTTTAAGTTTACTTAAATTTTGCTCATACTCCAGTCTCTGTTTTTCTAAATTATGAATCTAAATACAAAATTCCAAGAGTAAGTAATTTAAAACAAAAATTAAGGTAGTTTAAAAATATTGATTGATGTTGTTTGAAGAAAACTTTTTTAAGAAGCAGTAGTATTACAAATAACAAATTTTTTCAGCAAATAGAAACTAAATACAGCGAAACCTCGGTTAAGCGAACTTTCTTGGGACCGAAAAAATTTTCAGTTTATGAGAGTTTTTCATTTACAGGCAGGGTATCCTAGTTAACAAGTTTAACGCCAAAAACTCTTTTCAGAATACTTTCAAATATATAGAAATAATTAAATAATCTACAATATCCATCTAGAAGGATATTTATTTAAACTTCAAAAAATATTTTTTCTATATACAAAGAATATATGAAAAAGTTTGATATAAATACATAATTCTAGATGTAGCTACAAAAAAATAAATTTTCATATTAACACAGATGTTCGAGTTGGTCATATGATACCGAATAGGAGATTTTAGTCCTCAGTCGGTTTCAATTATTAAGTTTACACTTCCTATCACTTGATTACACTACCTATCAATGTATGCCTGTAAGGCATGAGGACCTATGGAGTTAGTTATTCACAATTGATCATCTATCAAAAGTCTGAAATAAATGTTTCCTTTATATCAACAACTCAAAGATTATATTTCTGTTCCTTTTTTTACCCCAGCTGTGCTAAATATAGTCTTCAAATTGATAAGAAAATGAAAGAAATTTTCAGAGGGGAAAAAGCATTGAGAGCATTTAAGACTTCATTTTAACTTGAGGGGTCTCATAACTTGCATTATACTGATGAAAAGATCAAAAGATGGTGATGTCGGAATTATTTGACAAGAGCAGTATCGTTTTTTCTCTTTTCCTTGCAAATATAAGGCAAGGTGACAGGAGAAAGATTGATTCCCTAATAGTGAAATAGCTTAACAACATTTATGGTTATGGATAAGGCAAAAATTTACAGGCTTTAAAAATGGTGAAAAGTTACTTTTTTTTTTCTTGCAAGCTAAAGCAGAAAGTTATTATTTTTTTTTTCAAATTTAGAAAAAGTAGTGTCCGGTTTAAAGAGATATACAATAACATTTAAGGGCAAATATTACTGTCCGTTTTCGGTTACACGAGTGCCCGCTATGCAGAGAATGTACATAAAGGTTTATTCATAAAAAATCCATGGGGAATTAAAAATATGTCCATATTGAGAGGCATCTGTTTAGGAGGAATGTCCATAACAGGTGGTTTCACTGTATCTTTATTATGATATCAATATAGAATGAACAATTAACATACTAGATATAAAAAACTTCTAAATAAAAACAAAAAAATATGATAATTGTTTCTGATGAAAGAAATAACAAAAATGTAGTGCACTAAGCATTTAGAAAGAATCAGCATAAGTTATAAAATTTAATACAAGAAATAAACCAGTCACACAATCTTCCCTTAATTATAGCTGGTAAAAAATAGATATGTATAATTTGAATATTGCCCTCACTTTTAGAGTAAGAGAACTATTTTCTTCCATAGTTGATCTTTGTTTCTTTTTTAAAGCTTCTAATTCTTGTCTCAACAGCTGGTAAACCTAAGTAAAAATATTAGTAAAAATTTTAATTTTTTTTCAAAAAGTTAAACATTGAGAAAAATGTATTATAAGAAAAATTATAGATGACTGAAAAAAATGACAAAACTAATGAGAAAAAGTAGAAATATTCAAGATCAAAATTACAGGTTTTGTAGTCAATGAAAAAGAAGAACAAAAAATCTAATCTTAATGCTATCAATAATAATAAAAATAATCAATTTACAACTTCAAATGCAAAATGCTAAAAACAAATAAATTTTTTTAAAATAATTAATTTAATCTTTCTTTATCGCAAAAATTAATAAGAAAGAGAGATAAAAAGAGAAAATTTAAATATAATGACATACCAAATTAATGTTACCTTCAAATTTATACAGATATTAAAAAAAAATTATTTTAAAAAAATGCTAAACTAACACAAGAACATTTTGTCATGTAGGGATACATGTATACAATTATAAAAAAAAAATTAATTGAAGAAATCAATAGCTCAACTATTTAAGAACATAAATTTTTTAACATTATATTGAAAATCCAAAAATTAACAATAAAATGTTGAATACTGCAGTAGTTCCTAAACTTTTTGTGTCAGAGAACCCTTTAAGTCAGAAATCTTTCTTCAGAAACCAAAACCTGCAATACTTATTAACTAAAGTAAATATTTATTATAAAAATAATATCTCGAGTAATTTACTTCAATGATCTTTGATCCACGTGTTTCGAAAACGACAAGCATTTCAGGTGAATAAATTTTTTACCTCATACAAGTTTTTTCAATAACATAAACAAAAAGTGAACCATGAAAGAAAGGTAACTGGTAAGTAAAATGTATGTAAAGGAAAGTATTGGAAAGGCAAAAGGTATTTTAATAAGGAAGGAGGAAAGACAATCATTCAAACTTTGAATCAAATTTACAGAGAGCAAAATTTTGATAACATCAAAAAAAAATTTATATGCACAAAAAAACCCTTGCAAAACATTGACACAAAAATTTAGGAAACAAACATTCAAGTAAAAATTTTTTTAAAAATGAGATGCGTTACCTGCTCTTGGTCACACTTTTCTTGTTTTTGTACTTCCAACTCAGTTTGCTTTTGTTTAAGTTGGCAATCAAGTTTAACAGATTTTGTTTCTTCTCCTTCCTGATAACATTTTATCATTTCTTGACAATCCCTACGAACTTGCTCAGCTTCTTCCTTCATCTCATTCAATCTTTGAGTTACATGATCTAATTTTGCTTGAGTTTCCTTCAAAATAATTTGGATTAAAAAGTTTAACTATAAGGCAAGGAAAAATATTAATCATTAAACATAACATTCAAAATAGAATATAGAATTGTTCTTAAAAATTATTTCAGTAGCATCACTTTCAAATGAATTAAAGCATTAAATTGGAAATTTGCTTAGAAAATATTGCTTTTTAACGTTTTCTCAGTTTATTGCACATTTTTAACTTTTAAAAAAAAAAATTGTGTTTTTCTTTTTTTTTTTTTTACTAAAAAAAAAAAAAGAAGAAACTTACTAAGTTCAAACTATTTTTTATAATACATTAACATTGAAAAAAAATAATAGTTTAACTGCATGCAATTTTCTAATAGATAAAACAAAAATTAATGCTAAGAATTAAGCTAGTTGGACACAGATATAAAATTATTTTTATCTTCTATATACATTGTGCTCAAGCACAACATGGTATAACTGAACATAAGGAAAATAAATTCATACTAATGTCATTATCATGATGTTGCTATTTTGGGTAATGGCTATGACAATTTTTAAAAATTTATTTCTTTCTTTTTTAATAAAACTTACACCACTTTTATTTTATTATATTTAAGTAAGTTAAACTATCATAATATGTGATCTATTATGTATTGGCGTAATAGCTCAATGATAAATATCACAACATTATTTAAATAATACCATTAGCACTTACACTCAATTAGAAACCTTTGTCTTAAGAAATTGATATTCAAAACTGTTTCTAAAATTTTTAACAAGGAAAAAGAACAAAGAATGTCTCAAGTTTATGAAATTGTTTATTTAAACACTTTCAGTATCAATCTTGTGCAAACCTGGATTACATAATGAGTAGCAAGTCACTTATTCATGCAGGAAGAGATCTCAACATTTATGCAACCCTTTACATAGTGGAAAAATAACTACAACTTAACACACTTAATCAACACACTTAAACACATAATCATGATTTTAATACTGAAAACTGTTCTTACAATGTTTTGTCATTCTGTTAAACATAGTGTTTTTGAATAGCATATTGCATTTGCCTGCATTTCGTTTTCATAGGCAATGCCTATGAAAAAAATTTCTTACGATTTAGCTACCTTCAGTACATAAAGGATATTTGCAATTTAGGTATTTAGTTGTATTTATTATTCAGTATATAGTTGATTTAAAGCTTAGCATCTTTATTTTTTTATATTGTTCATTACTTAACACTGTTCAAGCTTGAAATTGTTTAGGATGAATATTAAATTTTCCTTTACCAGTTTTAATGACAAGAACTCAAATTTTTTTTTTTCCTTAACAGAGAAAAAATATTTGTTCAACACTCTCTTTCATATTCATGTTCAATTAATTAAGAAAATGTCTTTCTCCTGCCTTTTCAGCCTCACTGCTGTCAAGCTAAAAATA
Organism: Parasteatoda tepidariorum; assembly: GCF_982258835.1. Classification (NCBI taxonomy): domain Eukaryota; kingdom Metazoa; phylum Arthropoda; class Arachnida; order Araneae; family Theridiidae; genus Parasteatoda; species Parasteatoda tepidariorum. Next base: position 59,357,503 of record NC_141765.1, read on the forward strand.
AAAATGCATACATAGCTTACACAAAGACTTTACTGATGTCAATGATAACTGTACATGTCAATCAGTTAAGGTAATATAATAGAGAATAACATCATCCAAAATAAAATTTTTCCACTTTTTCAAACAGAATTAACAAAATTAAGAATTAAAAACCACCTAATAAAAATCCCGTTCACTGAATAATAGGACATTAATACTAAAAGGCATTTCTATAACATTTGCGATTTTCTGAAATTAGACTTTAGACTTATTAAAAAATTAAGTTCGGTGAATCTACTATAGTATATGTAATTAGTATATAATAACATCTATCTAGAAATAAGGTGATAATAAAAGAATTGTTAAAAACTTTGTCTAACAACTAAAATTCCCTAAACAAACACTAACAATTATAGGAAGACACATAAAAATAATTATGATGCATTCCTTGGGATACAAAATAAAGGTAAGCGGCATCCCCTGGGATGCATAATAAATGTTATGATGCATCTCCTGGAGATGCATAATAAATGTCATGATGCATCCCCTGGGATACATAATATAAGTTATGAATCGTCTCCTGGGATGCACAATTCTACAATGCCAGGTTTTTTTTTTCAAAAAAACTGTGTGCTAGCAAATAAGATAGTAAGATATGATGGCAAATATAATTAAACCAATCTATAAAAATAAATAAAGAGGAACAAAATTTCTTTTTCATCTAATTAAAAGTCTTTTCCTGACTTGAAATTCTTCATGTTTTTCAATAAACAGAATAAAAATATGCATAAAAGTGCATATTTATAAATGAATAAAGAGGTAGAGAATTTATCCTCTGCTACACATTGCAAATATTTTCTTTTCTTTTAAATATTGGAAATTTTTACTTCCCACCTATCCCTAAGTTTTTTATTTTTCAAAACTTCATTTGCACAGTACCAATTTATTTCCTTTCAATTTCGAATTTGGAATTTTTAATGATTTAGAGTTTTTAAAACTTCAGCCAGTGCTTATTTGAATTCTTGAAAATTTTATTTTTAACATTTATATATAAGAGCTAAGTGATTAAAATTGAGAATATTTTACATTTTTATTTTTTACTGAATTAATATTTTATTATTTTTTACAGAGTTTTTTTCAGTCAATATATTTTCTTGTTTTGTTATTCATGTTTATGATAGTTTATTTCATAATGTTGCAGATTAATACAGCCTTCTGCTTCTGGAAAAAAATATAGATGTGAAAGATGAATACTAATTCAAGAAACAGAAAATGTGAAGACAAATTGATTACAGATAAGAGGGCTGTCTCAAAGAAAATGAAGTCAAACTAGATAAGTCAATAAAAGAAAAATTAAAGTAAATCTCCTTATAGAACTGATCAAATAAACAAGCTTACTCAAAATTTAACAGATGAAATAGTTGCTACAATCAAGTTTTTAATTTTCATTCTAAATCTGTTAAAACTCAATTGTAATATTTTTCATTAGAAATAAATACAAACAAAAACTTATTGAAAATAATGTATTATTTTATTATATTTCCTAATGGCAGAGGTGATTGTGGGCCCAACTCAAAAACCCTGAAAATTTCTTGAGTAAAATCATTCAAAAAATTAATATCTTTATAAATTTAAATCATTGAAATTTTCAAAACATGATCTTCTAAATGAATTATATGCAGCATAATTTAAATGAATAGTTATGTGTAAGTTTACTTTTATTTCTAATCACATTTATTATTCTAAGAGAAAAAATATTTACAAATGAAAGAGATGCCAAGTATAAATTCCAATTCTAATATTTTTAAATAAAACATACAAGAATTTTAATATATATATGTGATCGATGATTTCTTGAAACTTCTGGACTTTGGATTTCCGGAAACTTTCGGATCGCACTTAGCGAAAAATCCGGAAATCAGGATTTTTTCCGGAGCACAATCACCCCTGTAATGGAAACTCAATCATTTCATATAACTTACTCATTTTTAAAATTCTTCTGCATAAGTAACATAATATTTAGCTTTCAGCGATGCTTGTTTTTATATCCTACCTTAGTGAAGTGTTGTTTTAAACTATCTAATCAGCATTATGAATTATTGCATATAATAAAGAATATTGTTTGTCTAATCTTTTGAAAAGGTCATCGAACTTCAATATTTTAAAGAATGCTAGTATTTAAATTTTGGTTATAAGTCATGTTAAAATTATTACTCAAACAATTGGTAATCATACTTTTAGCATAATCATAAAATATTTACTTTTTACGCGCATCTTTTAAGTAGATTTATATCATTTCAAATATGAACTAGCCTTCAGTAAAAAAGGTTTCAAAAATTTGGATGTCTTCCATCTAAGAACCTATTCAGGGGCCTGTCCAGGCCAAATTTACTACCGTTTAGTGGTACCTTCACAAATTCAACTTCAGGAAAAACAGTAATTTCACAAAATAATTTTTCTTAAAATTTTACTTTTGTATCCCCTAAAAAACGATAAATCCATATTTTGTGTTAATTTTTAATGTTTTCTTTTAATTTTCACAAAATAGGTACCTCTCAGAAAAACCTAGACAGACTTTTGCTATTGTTTTAAAAGTCTAGAGAAATCAAGGAATAAAATGGGAAAATATAACTAACTAAACAAGGGAAATGGATCTAGAGTATTTTTTGAAGAAAAAGTCATAAATTTATAGTAATATTAAAATAAACTAGGAAAATATTTAAAAGTAAAAATTACCTGGTGAGAATTCATTTCTGTTTTTAAGTTATTTTGCAGCCATTTTATTCGAATCTCTCGAGCATTAAAATCTGAGTTCAGCTTATCAAAATTCTTTTGTACTTTAGCTATTTCAACCATCTAGAGGAATTTGAAGAAGGAAAAAAAAAAGAAATAAAAAACACTGTTGTTATGACATATAAAATCATTTCATACACATTTGAATTCAATTTCAATTTTAGTGGCTGATTTTGTTCAAAAAATATTTCAAAAAAACTTTATGTTTTAATGTTTCTTACATTTAAACTCATTGGTTTAGATATTAAGAATTGAAAACCTTTGTAAGTATTTTTTGTTAAGGGAATAAAAATTAACTAAGAATTATAAATACAGTGGACTCTGTTTTTAAATTGAATATACATAATACAAATTCGCTACAAGTTTTAGAAAATTTTCAGTTAATCCCAATGTTAAATTTTTGAATTGAGAATTATTAAAAATATACCTAGTTTTTAGAGAAAGATGAATTTATTCCTTTAAATGTTTTTAGTTTTCCCCTTATTCAATATCTGTAATTTTCTATACTCATTTCAAACTATCAGCTGAAACTATCACAATTAATATTTATTCACTAAATTTAAAACAGAAACAAGATACATTACTGAATTTCGACTAAAACAAGATTTAAATTAAAAAAATAATCCGATGTAAATATAAAAACTAAAGAATTATGATTAAATTATTACAGTACAGAACCCATTATCCGGAAATCAGAAAACCGGAAAACCAAAAAACCGGAACGAAATTAGATAAATTTT